>NC_142381.1:13469969-13639969 GCF_059441005.1 Hippichthys cyanospilos | reverse complement strand
GACTGACTGAACGTGCCTGCAGACAGAGTAAAATATCAGTTCAAACTCAAAATCAGTAATTTGATAGCATAATCTACGGGGGGAGTTCTCTTACGACTCAAATAGCAAAAAGACATCAGTAGTTCATCTAACACAGTGGTTCTCAACCTTTTTGCAGTGATGTACCCCCTGTGATATTTTTTCAGGCAGTACCCCTTAACCAGTGCAAAGCATTTTTGGGTTTAAAAAAAAAAGACTTAAAACGTGCCATTATTGTTTGTTCAATAAATATTTGTCCATTGAAAAAATATTCAATTTAAAGTGTCAACAACACTTTTTTGCTCCCAATCTGTCTTTTGAACAGTTTTTCCTGGCCTCCGATTTCAAAACTAGATAAATGTGTGCAAACACAATTAAAATTTATTCCGGCTTTCTGACAGAAACGATAACTACAATGTGGCCCACGATAAAAATGACTTTGACACCCCTGCTCTAAATTGTCCATATATGTGATTATAAACATGAATGTTTGTATGTTTTCCACAGCACAGATCACAAACTTCAGTATCTATGTCAAGCAGCCACAAATTGCCCCCAGGCTGTGGTTTGGAAACGCTTGCCTAAATACAGTGGACCCCTGGGTTACGTCCTCTCTGGCTTACGTGTTTTCCCACGTTATGAAGTGGAATACTATGTTTTTTCGTCCCCTCTTTACGGCATTTTTTCCACTTTGCAGCTTCAACAACTGTCATGACCTGTGGAGTTGGCTGTGTTTATGTTGTTTTGCCTCCCTCTTCAGGCCATTTTAGGTAATTGCTCTTATTTTCTGGTTGCGTCAATCTGCCTGCACGCACGGCTTATTTTAAGTGGCATCATCAGTCTGCGCATTCTGGCGTCACTAAAGAAATACAGTACAAAGAAGGCTAGGCTAGGCTACCCTCGCTAGGGATTTTGGCCGTAAGTAGCTCAAGTCAACGTCACCCAAAGGTAAATCAAATTTCATTTTTCCTTTATATATTTTTTATTTAAGATGTTATTTAATTGTATACGTGTATATTATATATAAGTAGCACTTACTATACTATTTTTGTTGCTAATTTTAACTATGTATAGACAATGTTGATGTTTTTACCTGGGGTTTTATACGCATTAGCTAATTCCCATAGGTTTCTATTATCCGCCGTGCGACAATAGAACCCTTACGATCCCAAAGAACGGATTAATTTCGTATGGCGGGGGTCCACTGTATTGGGATTGGTTGAGTTAATGGAGCTCATCGTGAAAGCATATCAAATCATAGGTGTATATTTATTTTTATATGCAGTAATAGTTGTCAGGATGGCCTATTGTTATAAGGCAGAGGACTCAAGGTTATTCCTTCCTCAATTGAGGATGCAGGTCTATTCATCCAAGAAAAAAGACATTTAGCTTGGAGCTTTGGTGAATTTCACATTGCTTGTATTACTCACTCCTATTAGGCACATCTTCAGTCTGTCACAAGGCTTTTCTCTTGTAAAGAATCTCAGAGAAAGGCTTGGATAACCCCTGTCCTTTCATACTTTGGAAAACTTTGCAGAACCGCGTCCCTTGTAGCTCGCAGGCATGATTAAACCGAACTCCTAAAACCTTTTGACTGCAACCAATCTAATTGTCCCTTTCTCAGGCCCATCCGGTGGCTGTTCCTCCCCCGCAAATCATCCAAGAGCCTCAGGGAGGAAAAGAGAACCAAGCTTTCTCTATCCCTGGTAAGCATAGCCTGGTCATGAACCTTCAGAAGACGCTAGCAAAGAAGGGCAGTCCTGATGTCCTGGCTCCAGGTAAACAGCGCTGCCTGCGCCGTATCCCAATGGGACGCCGCAGTGTCACGCGAGCATAGTTGGGCCTAATGCTGAGGGGCCTGGACAAAGCCAAAGCTTGTATGTAGACTGTCTGCCTTAAAGTCACAAAACAATGAAAACATTGTTTTGATTGCCGCTTCATAGTGTATGTCATTTACACCGGAAATGTGTAGCTGTTTGTCTGCTGCTATTGCTGGCAGTAGTGACGATGCATTGAAATGTCTTTTAGAGCTGTTGTGTCGTGCTAGTTATGTAAACGCGACGCCTGTTTTTGCTCATATTCAGGAGCATATCGAAAATATTTTCTTTATAACCAAAAGGATGATTTCTCTTCATACTCATTTTAATGATGGGTGACATTGTAGTCATACTTTATGTCAGAGGGCCGTCATGACAGTGAAGTCAAATCAATTTGAAGTTGTTGTCGCACACTTAGCTAGTTTTGAAATCGGAAATTGTTCAAAAGAGGAATTAGCAATAACATTTTTGTTTTAATTTGAGGACAACTTGCAAGTTTGGTATTTTAGCCAGAATCTTGAAGTCAAATCAGCGGGCCACATAAAATGATGTTGTGGGCCCCCAGGCCTTGAATTTGACACCTGTGCCCTAACCAGTGCAAACAAATAAAGTCTTGATGAGAATTTTATTATTTATTATTGTTATTACTGTTTTAAAAGACAAGAATTCTCGTCTATGGCACTGAAAGAGTTCATGTATGCCTTGGGCCACTGAAAAAACTCAGATCGCCCCCGAGCTGCTGTTTGTATACACACGCCTTAAGCTTCATTTGACATATTGAGATTTATTTCCATACGATTTAGACAGATCAGATTATTTTTTGGGGGAAAAAAGGCTTTTGGTGTACATATGAAGCATTTTCTTTCACTAGGATACTCGGCCCCACTGAAGGAAATCCCCCATGAGAAATTCAACACGTTTCCCACATCCTACTGGTCTCCATGGCGAGAAGCTTTACGCCATGATAAGGAGCTTCTAGAAGCCCTCAATGTCCAGCTGCCCTTACCACAAAAACATCAGCTTGCCCACTACAGGTGCTTCAACAGGTAAAGGATTGTTTTCATTGGAAGTACCGTCATTATCAGAGGTTGAAAGAGGTCATCGGTGACCAAAAGATGACCTAACCACCACAATCATCTGGGCTCGAGTCCATCTTTCCACAATTGAAAAATTCAGGCTGCGCTTCCTTGGACCGAGGCTGCACGATGGCTATTTTCAATCTGGACACTGGAGACGGCTCACCGGGGCTCAGTTTTCAAAGCTCAAGAAAGACACGGAGGATCGAAACCAGGGAACGGGGTGAAATGTATCCGTGCTGCGAGGAAAGACAAATATTGCCTTTTGGCAGATGGCGAACATGAAGCGGAAGATTTTACGACCTAAGAGGTTATGTTGTTCTGGGCATAGGCCCGTCCATCTGTTTGTTTGTAGGCCACTTCCTGGTTTCCTATACAGTATTTTCCTTTTTTTTTTTTTTTTTTTTACAAGTCATTTTAACACAATCGTATGAGTTTGCAGGTTTTCAACAAAAATGCAAAAAGCAATTTATGCAACACAATTAGAAAATGCCAGTCCGCAAAGCTGTGAATAAAATTGCAGTAACAGCCATTTATTTTCAGAATCTTAATGGAACTGCCCATCTGGTTACCACCCTCCATGAGCCAGGAATAAAAAATTTGGCACTCCACAAAACTCCTTCAGCCCTTGATTACAAACTGGCTTGGTTGTGAATATCAACTTGAGTTTAATATGTGGAATATGAATTAAGCATCTAAAGGCACCTGCCCCCCCCCCAAATCACAAAAGCAGGTGGATTTTGCAGCCTATCTCCTATTTCACTCAAATAAAATTAATCATGCCATGTTTAGTCGTCGTTTGCTCTAGTTCAGGCAAAATAACTCATTTTGATAATAGTTGATATCCCTGTACACATATACACAAAGAAAACAAAATTTGCAAGTCTGAAATGTACTTGCTTTGGTGGACCACATAAAATGAAGCTGCTAGCCTGACCTGACCCCCGAACCTCATATTTGACACCGGAGATACATGCACATGATGTCACCTTCTTTCTGTCAGCCACTCTGAAAATGAGCCCCCTGCAGCTGGATCTAGTTACACCCCCCCCCCCCCCCCATATTTTGATGAAATTGTGAAACCTCCATCATCAGAGCTCAACTAATGGACAGAGCAGCTGGTGATGAGCAGGTTGAGTCATCCTGAATCCCACGTGGCAGTCTGCCCCTTATCAGACTTTCAATTGAATCAGAAAAATATCCAGAGGCGATATTGACCGCATTTGACGGTACTACGTGATCCGCATTATGCACGGAGATGAAAGTAACGTCGCTTTTTCTTTCGATTCGCAGGTCTCCCATGCCTTTTGGAGGTGCACTGTCCAGCAAGAGGGTGATCCCCATTATTAGCTTCGAGGCCCAGGAATCCCAAAACCTGCCCGGCGCCACATTGGACCGCATGTGTCATCGTCCTAATTTCAACAGAGCGCCTAGAGGATGGGGAGGAGGTCATCACTGCCCTGAATCTAATGAACTCTGAAAAAGGACTAATTAGCTTAAAACTGTCATCTCTGTTAGTCAACAACAACGGGTGGGCGGTGGGGGGCATAACAGATAAAGTCATTAGCTGCTACATTGAATTGTAGTGGCTGCTGAAGCAAAGTCAGGATTTTGAAACTGTAAAGCAGAAGATTACCAGAATGCATCAATCTGATTGGTCACAGGCAAGATCCGTTTGTATAGCTTGACCGAATGTCGGGTAACACAACAGGCATTGTCAAAGATAGAAACAATTACAATTAAATTTCCCATCATTTTACCAAGCTCAGCATTAACAAGCCTCTTTTTCCTGTCACATTTAGTTTGATTATAGATATACAGTACACAGAGACTATTACAGACTGTAATGAATCTGTTTAATAGGTGAAAGAAATATTCAAGGAAAGCCTATGAACAAACTAAGTCATTACGCAGTGGAATATTAACAATGTTTAAAAAATAAGCATAATGACATATCTTGGCCAGCGGACTGCACTGATTCAGTTTGTGCTGCAAAATAAATCTGATGAAATCCTGCATGTTGGATTTTGTAATTCCATCCAGTCCACAGCAGGTTCTAGACCCACAGGCAGCATGGGCATCAGGTATAACAAAAGGTGTGAGGTCGGGGGGGGGGGGACAACCAAGAACAGTCGAGTTAGAGCCTAGCCGCTAATCGCCGTGGCGTGCGCCGTGTGCAGCGTGGGCACCCATCCGCTGGGGATCCTGGGAGGGGTAGTGGATTTGACCTGGAGGTCTCAGGCCCATAGGCGGGGGCATTGGTGGAGCCATGGGACCCATTGGGTGAAACATTGGGGGTCCATAACCTTTGAAGGAAATAGTCAACACATGATATATTTAGGTTTCAAACCTACCTGAACTTGCAGATTAGCATTTGAGTGGCTAATGTTTGTGTACCTGGGGGAGGGGGGTTGAGGCCAGGGGGTGGCGGCAGAGTGAGGTTCATGACAGCTGGGGCGGTGCCCGGGTCCAAGTTGAAATAATTTGCCGGAGCTTCTTCATCAAGAGGAGGAGGCGGAGGCAAGGCTGCAAAGTTGCCGGAAAACAACATCAAGCAACATTTCTGTGCCGACACGTCAAATACAAAAATGAACAACGAATACAAAGCTGTCCAAATTACAACCTGGGACTATTTATGGCAACATAAAAGTGAAGTGTTGCACTCACCTCCGGGTAGGCCTGGCACCGGATCGAGTCTGGTACCCATCTCAGATAGTCCTTCACCCTCCTTCCCTCTTGCAGCCTGAGATCTGAAACATTTTATGAAAGCACACCGTTGGCGTCATCGTACGTGAGTTCACGCAGGTTTCACAGCCACAGCGACGTCTTACCTTCCCCACTTGACCGTCAGCCTCTGACCGTTGACGATAAGCTTGTTGAAGGACTTTTCTGCAGCCATTTCAGCGGCTTGCCGGGTGGCAAACTGGATGAAGGCGCACTGCTGCCTTTGTACGATTGTGATGGTTCGAATCTCGCCAAACTGGTAGAAGTAGCCCCTAAAAAAAAAATCATCAAACTCACGCTTAGACGTTTCCATATTGGAAAATGAGTAATGATTATTAAAAGACGTTTACTGCACCAACTACCGAGTATATAAAAATTGCTTTGCGACAAGATGTTGCTGGCTAAAACTGCACATTTGAGTAAGCTCAGTCTGTTAAAAAATGTTCAGTAGGAACAGTAGCAACTGTGTCAATAGTCAGTTATGTCTACTAAACTGCCTTTCAAAAGTCATCCCACTATCCTCCCCAGCCTATATGGAGCACTTGAGTGCTGCTAGCTCGTGGCTAGTTTATGCTTGCCACTGCGCTTAAAGTGATGCTGTAAGATTTAGAGTGTATCATTAAATGTTATTACATTGGGGGTGGCACTCCTCCGGAAGTCGCCATGTCTGTTATAGCTATGGACAGCAGGAGAACAAGTGTTTATTGCTGAATTTACCGTAATGCCCCTGAATTCACGTACTCCCTGGGAGTATGTGTTATTTAGGTTTTAAGGCTGGTAACCGGTGCCATACAGTACTACGTTAATGTAATTAAGTCATTTTTCTTGTACCCTTAATTAGCAATTGAATGCGATTTCAGAGAAACTTTGTGCTGTTTACGTTTGGAACAACGGATTGGGAAAGCAGTAGACGAGTCAAATCAGCTGTTACGCCGCGACAAGCTGCCAGGAAAACTTTCAAAATAAAAGCATTTATGTACATACATATATATTATACGGTATGGACCGCTTCATCATGACATCTAAACTAAATGCAGTGCATTTTTTTTCTCCAAACAAGGTACTCAGAATATTCAAGGACTCATTTCTGCCATACTTGAGATCCCCATCCGTGACAGTTTCGCCAAGACCCCCGATGTAGAGGGTAGTGATGGACTTGTCGTCTGGAGGGTCCAGCCTGGGCATGGTCGAGGCCCGCTTCAGCAGCTTGTCAGCAACCGGATCGTTAATGCCATAGTAACGATCCTTGATGTTCTGATCAGCCAGCGGGTCATCGGGATCTGTGGGCTTCTCGTGCCTGTGTAAAACAACAAGGCATCAGGCGGGACAACGTCATTGTTTCCACTGATCTGTCATTTGCACGTCTCTAAACTCACCTGTAGGGACACTCTTCACCTCTTCTGCACTCTCCCTTTACCCAGAAGGAGCAGATGTGCGGACGGTTCCTCTTGTAGTACGGCGTTGTGCGGGCGAGCTTCAACAACATGTCACTAGAGCTGGTCGCCTTGCCGACCTGACCGACTGCCCATGTGCCATCCGAATTGGCTAACTGAGAATAAATAAGAACACAGAATAAAGGGATCACATATAGACTACATAAAAAGGGTAATTTATTCAAAATAAAACCAAAATCACATGTAAAATATCTAAGATACGCTGCACAGCGAAATCATATTACGGTAAAAGTGGTTAGAAGGATAAATCAAACACCTCTCTCTCCATGTTCTGTGTAAAGTATTCTTTGTTCACATCCGAGCGAGGAATGTCATCTTTAATGGCAAGGCCAGTGTCTCGAACCTGGATGGGTAAACCTGAGAAAAAGATCAAACAAATTGAGAGTCAAAACTCACAAGATTATTGCGACAAACACAAACGTGTAACATGATCTAAAACCAAACACTGACCATACTCCAGATCCAACAGACATGTCTGACAAACATTCTTCATTTTACTGCAAGTCTGGCAGACTTCGGTCTTCTTGAAACGCATGCGTGTCCCTGGACACCAGCGGAAGACGGTAAAGGGTCGAGCACAAATCTGTTGGCAAAACACACAACCATTAATAGAAGAAAATAACAATTTTTGTTCAAATTTTCAATTGTGTTTGCCCCTAAACTCTTTTAGAGTAAACAGACATACCTTGCATTCTTTTCCATATTTCTCTTTGGTCTGGAGAAGGAAAAAAAGAACATAAATGCTTGATTCCAGAACAAACACTTAAAAAAACAGAATGAGGGGATGCAATGAAGATACAAATGCTCACCATTCGAATATAAGGGTTTTCTCCTAAACATGTCTGACAGAGAATGGGGAAATCCTGTAAGAGAAGTGCGATCAGTAGAGGACATGTTAAGCAATAATGACAAGCAACATAGCACAAAAACCGAAGTAGATTTTTCAGCCAACTGTACTGTATTGAGTGGAGTTTATTTATGTTGAATACGAGTGACAGTAAACTAATATTTAAGTAGATTACAGAGTCTGTACATTTATTAGTTTGCTCGAGGGCAAGAGGTGAATCAATACTTTTACCAGTCGTTCCTGTACTTTGACTTTAACTAAGACTGTGAGTATTTTTTGTTTCCTTGTGAGTCCAGTTAAGCAGAGGATAAAACGTAGTGGCAACTTGGTTTACGTTGAATAGTTCAATGGCAATGCTAATCTGCTAACGGAGCGAGGCTCCGTTTAATCATCGTCCCATCCAAATGATCTATTCATGTTTGGCACGTGATTTTATCACCCGTTTGCAACCAATCGATCGTTTGATAGTGTGAAACTTCAAGATTCGAGCCACCCACGTGAAAAAAAATGAGAGCAGCCACGTTAGTAGCCGACATCATAAGTTAGCTTGCTAATGCTAACTAGCTGGGCAAAGATCGGACATATTAGTGGCAAAAAGGGGAGTATTTTCAAGGAAAAGTTATTCCAGGGAGGTAAGCGGAAATAGATGTTTGAACGGCGGTGTGTATTGTTAAGAAATTAATTGGAGTAAAACGTACCGCGTCTTCCCAATTCTGTCTATTGTAGGTGTTGGAGCCGAGGGACGTCGCCATTTTGCGAAATGTGATGTCAGACCGCAATGAACTGCGCAAGTTCCCCGATTTGCCGCACGGTGTCGACCTTTCTAAGAGTCCACCTCAAGTGGGACGATTCACCACAAAGCACACGTAAAGGTTATCTGAAGGAGCTAACGCTCATCAAGTATGATCATTTTTCTTTCCAAATAGATAGAGTCAATTTGTGTCGAATTGTGTTTTGTGGCTTTTTCCAGACTAAAAAATAGATAATTAGTTAGTTGATTAATTCACAAAACAAAGCTTTTTGAACGCATTGTTTTTTTGTACAATTTTCATTGTTTTTTCTTCATATTTCTACTTTTTTGTTAATGTATTTTATCTGTACTTCTATAAAGTATGATTTCGTTTGCATTCTTTGAATACACGTGTACATTATAATACTGCTATTTTCTTCGTCAGATCATTTTTATATAAGGAACATTCACAACAAAAGTTGTCTCAAGGCAATTTACACGAGTCAACTTATACATTATATTACATGCAAACTACACTTAGAAATGTCACAGAGACAGAAACGGAGATCTATTGTAAAATCTAAAAAAAAAAAAAAAAAAACATAAATAAGGGCTCAGAGAAAAAGCTCATGAATAGGTCAACACTGTAAGCCAATTCTTTCGTCTGCTTACAGTTTAGCTAACCCACCTGTTCACTTCAGGTCAGGGTGTCTTTGCTGCGTGAAACTCCAATTAGTGGGGCACAGGATGTTTGCCATATCGGATTGGCAATAAGCCCCTGATGTTTAGTTAAGTTCAGGATGAGGTTGTGGAGTCAAAAGGATGAGGATTAGATCATGGATCCCTTACTCTTTGTGCCTCTCATTATTTAGGACATCATTAAAAATATTCCGCTCTTTTTACAAGCCATTCTTTGGCTTAATTGCATTTCCAATGCAAACTAAAAAATGTATTTCGCCTTCCTGTTTCCTTTTGAATGAGCTGTGCAATGAGAATTTATTTTGCGTTCTCTTGGAGATGGAGCATTGGCCACTTGGTTTTAATGAGTCGTGTGACCTTGTCTTCTATGTCATGTGATGTGGATGAGACAACCAAAGCTGTTTTGAAGGACGGCTTTGTTTCGGATTTAGCCACTCCCTAATCAGAATCACCACAAACTCATGAGTCACAAGGTCAGAGGACATCAAGGTGAATACTTTCACAGATGCTCCAAAAAATGCTCAGTGGTTGGATTGATTTTTTTTAAACCTTGCTCACATTTAATTTCCAACTAGTGTAGTAATTCATGCATGATAGTACATAGTAGACACAATCAGTACCATAATGTGGTTCTCATTTGTACAACAAGAGAAATCCATCTCAGTGGGTACATCAGGACTTCTTCCAAATACTGTATTATGTATAAATTCATTCAAGATGGACTCTGTATTGAGTATATACAGTACTTTCACAGACCATTTCATTAGGGACATCTGACCAGTTTGGTTAGTGGTGATACTGGCAGTCAGGGAAATTTTGAGTATGCTTCTCTGATATAACTAAAACCAATATTTTGCAAAAAATAGTTGAACAAAGGATGGATAGATAGATAGATAGATAGATAGATAGATAGATAGATAGATAGATAGATAGATAGATAGATAGATAGATAGATAGATAGATAGATAGATAGATAGATAGATAGATAGATAGATAGATAGATAGATAGATAGATAGATAGATGGCCAAAGATGCGCGCGTGCACACAAAACCAAAGTGTTGACTGTTCAAACGTCGAATGAACATCTTGACGTTAGTTAAATTTAATGCTGCGATGTAGAGACCAGCATGTTAATGAATAATCTTGCCACATTCGAACAAGAAAGCCTTTAAAAAGTATAATAAAATAGGCTAATCCTAATAATACCTCTTGCTTATTCTCATGTAGTGAAGATAGATATACACGCACTCAAATACAGTTCACCGCGGCTTCTATAATCTCATGACTGAAGTGCACAGCTTCATTTAAACCCCGTCAGAAATCTGGACACACACGCATCATTTCTTAGCGGACTTGTGCAGCTGGCATGTGTGCAACCTGGGAGGAGAAATGCTCCACAGCAGTGCCCCCTATGGACAGTTATGGAGTACTGCGGGTGCACAGAGCTGCAGAAAGAGAGGGGGCATTCTCAGATTTCCCGACTTCTCCCGGCCGCTCCGCTGCTTCCACATCACCGCGGCGAACCGAGCCGACGTGCGCCCAGCTCGCCCCAATTTCGCGGCCATTACACAAAGCGGCCAACGTTTGCGGGTTGCTGTAGCTCCATACGAGGTGAGTTCATCGACGCTGATCCGCTTCGTCGCGGCGTTTTCGCACATGTTCTCCCCGTCGCTCACTCGCCCTCCCAAGCTAGGCTAGCAGTGTGTTGTTGGCGCTGGCGGAGAACGAGGCCAGCCTTCGGCCTCTCGGAGCTCCGCGGGCTGGAAAACTGCAAGCCCCGGTGGTCTCGCGGCTTCGTTCGCCGCTTGATGCTACTTCATTTGGCGGCCGTAACGGGAGTAAGCTTGCCATATTGTCGAAGTTTGGACTCGGATTAGAGCCGCTATGCGGTTGCATAGCGGGATTTAGTCCTCGTTCATTCCGCAACGGAGCCGATCCGCCGCCACGGACGATAACTTATTTTTCCAACTTTGTAGCTTCTGCTGCGGTTTACTACACGGCCGCGAGACCATTGCGGTAAGTTAGCTTAATCAGGGGTCGCGATCGACCTACAAATGTCACCGTGTAATGTGTGTTTAGCTATCAAGGATTTAAAAGGCCAAACCAGTTTGTGTGCAGATGATATAAAGGTCGACACGGCTCTCTGACAAAGGTGCATAAACACGGGAACGTAACGGCGGATTTTATTTCATTTTGCCAAACGACAATAGGGAGTGGGATCGTTAATAGCTTCCTTGGCAGACTATTCTGGAGGTACCTGTAGGAATTGCCTCGTCGCTTTTTGTATAATTAGTAACGTTGCTGCACAGTTGCACGGCTGAATAATTTGGAAAGCGGTGGATAATGCACGCATGCTCGATTGCATTATTATCATGTCTTGTTTTCTATTTTGCAGTGTTCCATCATTGTTTTTTCGGTTGTCTAAACAATGTCAGTTTGCTTTGTTGTGCGCAATGGTGAGAGGTGAGAACACACGCCCGCCTTTCCTTTGAAGGCATATTTATAAACAAGCATTCTAAACATTAGACTTCACACAAGAGGTAAAAACGGGCAGCCCAGACCTGCCTAAAATGTTTAGCCTCTGGGTGTGCATGCATGTGCCTATAGGAGTGGGATTGCAAAGGAGCAATGACTCACACTGTTTGTTTGCCAAAGTCCAAGGACTTTCTCTGCATTTTGTCCCGTAAATGTTGTTTTTGAGTCGTTTTATTAGATGATTTAATTTGCATCCTGGATTTTTAACAAAGGCTGTCATTTATCTGTCAAAAATTACGGCGGGCCGAATCTTTCCGTTACGTTCTGTTTATCTTTGCCAAATATTTGTGTGGTTGTTCTAACGTTCCATCTGACTGCTCCCGCTGGCTGGCAAACTAGCTGTGATCCAGCGTGTCCGCTTCATGAAGGCTGCCACAGTCATTTGATGGTGTTTATCAGCATCTCATACTTAGATATACTGTATGCCCGTAAAAAGCTGCGGCTCCTTAGTCTCAAAGCCTACGCCTTGTAAAGCACACAAAGCATGACAGTGTCGCTCATCAAATGGTGACAGCTAAACAGTGTTTGCTTGAGCATCAGATTCAGATGTGATTATGGCTTTGTAAAAGCGGCAAAAAATGTTGCTTCTTGTCAATCATAGCTTTGACTAGATTGTTGTTATTGAACGTCTTCAAGGGAGAGAATGAATTAAATGTCTCTGCAGTCACTGTCCCATCTCATTTATTAAATAAGCTGCAATGCCTAAAACTTCCTCTGTCTTTTTCCACGTCATCCACGTTCCTTGTTGCCACACAGTGTGTTTAGGGCAGACTTCATTAAGAAAGAGGGGAAAAAATGGGGTGGGTCCGGAGCCAGGCATTTTTCCAGTACTCATATTGGAATACCCCTCAACTCTGTCCGCTGTGTGTAAACCCCATTAACCTCTTTGAAGCAGAAATCCTACAAAACTCGCATAATATATCCTACATTCATCCACCTCTGAGGTTTTTATTAAAACCCAGGAAAAGGCGGTAGACTGCTACAACTGCTCTTTTAATCCATTTTGGCCTATGAAACATGATAGAACCACAAGAGTGACATTGCAGGCTAAAAAAGCACATTTAAGTCAACCTGGTTAAAAAGTGATCAGTACAAACCGTAACTGTGGTCAAAGCATCAAAGTCATCAAGTCCTTTGTATATTAAACTGCCTTTGAAATGTAATCACTGCTCTCATCGGCCTGCTAGTGGCTCATTTAGACTAGATGATGTTATAACGCTTGGCTACAGCCATGACTACTGCGGCGAACGACCAACACCTTCATTTCATCCCCCTTCAGGACCCCTTGCTTCTCAAACACATGCCTGCCGTGAAATAACGCAACCAAGGCACCCGTAGCTGTCCAACAATAAGCAGGATCCAAAACTCAGAAAAAAATGATTGAACGAATGCTTGCCTAACACAGAAACAATGAGAAAATGACAATTTATATGTCATGTTTTCTTATGTTTATTGGTTCAATTTCTGTTATAACTTACTAATTTCACTGTGTTTGTTATTGCATAACTGATTTTACTCCATTGTATGCAAAGTTGAGTATAGAACTAGAACAAGATAGTTGAAAATCGCTGCTATTTTCATGTGATCTTAGACGAATTTGCTAAAGTGGTATATATTGGTCTTTCTATGTATCAAATGTACCTGTGGTATCAGTAACTGGTATCGGTGACTACTTAAGCGTTGACTACTCCAACTGTGATTCATCTGGGGAAAATTATTGTATTAAACATCCCCATTAATCTTTCATTTAAAACTGCCCAAATTTTGGTGAGTTTCAGTTTCACAACAGTGTTATCCAATTTCTGAAGTACTCCATGTAAGCAGACTGTTTATCTAAAATGAAACATTTGCTTTCACTTAAGAAAACAATGATCAACATGTTTACTTGTTTGACATTTTACAGACCAAACCAGTAACTGAATCACGTCAGTTTTAAGGGATGGCGTGCTATCAAATAAGGCCATTGCAATTAACGCGTGTTTATTTTTATCCAAATAATTTAGGAATGAATTATTCGTAAGTTTCAGCCCTATTTAAAAATGCCGGCTCTTGCAGGAACCGTGAAAGAGCTTCTCTCCTCCTGTAGTACTTATTCATGTTATTGTAGCTTTCCAGCATTTTCTAGGGGAATTTGTAACAATGAAGTTTTTGGATGAACCAGAGCGAAACTGCACTGCAGTGGCATTTAATATTGCATAAATTGAGGCTATTTTCCATGCTGGGTGGTTGTTAGTTGAGAACTCTTTTTCTTTGTTTTTGGCTGAGGCTGCATTATCATGATTGATGTTAGTGTAAGTACATTTCCAGCATCATAACACAAGTAAGTATTAGCAAATGATCTGTTACTATTTGTAATCCTCTGGAAAACCTGGACAGTGGCATTTGAATGGTGCAAGGCCTTCATCAGATTATTGGCAGACAGTGAGGGTATGCACATGTGCGAGTGACTGGACAAGCTAGTGATGCGGCCGAATGCTACACTATGCAGGCGGGTCAGATTACTGAACGATTAGCCATGACCGCCTATCCAGGCCTAGGGAAATGATTTTCCACTGTCATAATTCCCAAGACTGAATTACACAGGCTGGTCAGTCAGAGGTACTTATTACTACCAAGGCCCTATCATCGCATATTGTTTGAGTAGTTTTCCCATGTCGGAGTTCAGAAAATATTTCAATTAGTGTATTTAGAAGTAAGAAGAAAGAGGTTTAAAAAAATAAGTAAATATGAGCCAACTTTGGCAAAAGGTTGCTTTGTAGTTCTGGAGGTTACCTTTTAAGGCCTTGATACACAAATCCAATAGGTGGTATGCATTGTTTATGTTTTTATATACCACACCTCACGTTGGCATTTATTTTGATTTATCTAAAGAAAAAAGTCTTGTCAAATATTCACACAAATAATGAATATTGATTTTTAATACCAATTTTAACGTGAACCTAACATTCTTAGCTCGTGTATATCTCACTTAAAGAGATTAGACATTTTTAGCAGTAAAATTTGACATTTTGGGAGAGACACGGAAAACATGCAGGATACCGGCCCTCGAGGACAGAACGTATTCAATCCCACAGACGTAATTTTATGTTTTTAAGAGTTCAAACATTCCAGGTACTTTACATATATTTGGAAATAAACAAATAAATGTTATTTATTGTCTTGATTTATGTCAGACTGTTTATCAAGGCCTTTGTATTTTGAAATTAATGTGTCAGCAGACAGACAGAAAAGAGAACTGAAACAAGAAAGGAGCCTCACATATTCCATTGTGACACACAAAATCTGAGCGTGCGACAGGGCCTTCGAGGCAATTCAGTTGAATAGAAGCTTTGACCAATGAAGAAGGAAAGAAGATAGACTTTGGGAGAGGCCAGCTACTAGATGTAGGGCAGTGTTTCCAAGGTGCGTACCCCCTCAGGCTGGAATCTGATACATTCCAGAGGTTCCCCTATCCTGATGAGTAACTGTGACAAGGGTGTCGCATTTCATCAGATGGCACTTGATTGGAGTGGAAATTCTGGGAAAAGTAAGATTTGTGTCAAAAGTCGTGGTCTAATCAACTCGTTGTTCTGAGAACTTGACCTAAAACTGATTCGGGGGCTCTAGTCTATAGTGGGATATTTATTATTTTTCTAATGACCAAATCTCAATTCTGGCAAGACACCTAAAAATCACAAGTATTTTCTTGACTTGTGGCTACAAGAAAGTGGTATGACATGCTTTTGTTAGATCAACATTCTATCAATGTAACAATCTATGAGTCTCATTTCATCAGATTTGGAAAGTGTTCAACTCCTGAAGGTAGTTGTGCGATATAACCACATAGTACAATAATCTCTCTTTTTTTGCAGCAATTTTGCTCCACTTATGAAATCTGTAAAGTAGCAACCGTTTATTTAGTTATTATTTATAGATGTTGAAAAGTTTATTGCATAACTAAAACAATATGCATTTGAAGTACAGGTATTTTTTATCTATGGAATTTACTTGTTTGTTTTTATCTAACCTTTTTGAACACACTGACGTTGGCATCTCCCTGATGTTTTTTAAAAAATTATCGCAAATTTTCTGACATTATGGTCCAAACCAAAAAATCATTTCATTTGAGCATTTTCTGTGTTCAAGGGATATAAACATCCATCCATCCATTTTCTTCAGCTGCTTATCCTCACAATGGTCGCAGGCTTGCCGGTGCCTATCCCTGCTGGCTTCAGGCACTAGGCTGAGACCCCTTGAACTGCCAATTGCATTGCACAGAGCAAGGAAACAACCATTCACTCACCCAATCACACCTTAGGACAAATTAGTATAGTCAGGATAGAAACAAAATTATGTCAGATTCATCAATAAGAGAATCAATTTTAAACAAAAATTGTTAAAAATGTAATTAGTTGTCACCCTACGTTGTATTCACATTTTGTTTATTTTATTTTCGATATCAAATGTGTCTATAAATAAACTTAAAAAAAAGTGAAATGAAAATGCTGTACACTATCATTTTTAGGAAACAAAACTAGATGTCAAATTGTGCATCTCGCACAGCGCTACCCTGAAGTGCTGCTTTATTTAGTTGTCAAAAACAAGTGGTCAGGTATTATTAATGGACTTCATCTTAGTCATTCGGATGGACTCTTGGGGTGCAGTGTTTTATATTATCTCTTGGCGAGCTGCTTCCCGGTAATGAACCCATTTTCGTGGATGGAGTAATAAGAATGTGCCACTTCACTGTAGGATATTCTAACCCTGTACTCATCATAAGTGCTATCAGTCATCAGGTATGATTAGACCCCCACCACCCCCCCTTTCCATTTAGCAATGCAGCAGACTCTTTCCCTGGGTAAGCTTTGTGTACTGCATTTTCAGTCGTACGAATTGTTGTCTTGCATTTCCTTTCAAAGTGCATTATGGTAAAAATCTTGACGTTAGCTGAGGTTGTACATTTGCTCATTATATAGCTTCTGTATGGTTGGTTTTGGGCTAATGTTTGGTGCTAACCAGTGGGATCAAAAAGGGCAGACAGGTGGACTTGAGTTGGTGTTGGGGGTGGCTCCATGTTTTTCCAGTTGTCCAGTGCGCTTGGCTGAGACCACACATATTCTCACCTCATGTCATCGGTAATAATGTTTGGCATATTTAGCCTCTCACTGCTGCGGTTTAAAAATAATCACATTCCTAGCTGGAGGTGGAGCCTAGGAACAAACCATGAACTCTTAGATTTCAACTTGTGCTGAAAAAAGACCTCAGGTGCCCCGTTACAAAGAAAAAAATGTCAAGCCAATCGCAGCAACAATTGTCAATCTTTTCCATGATAGTAAAACACACCAGAAACGTGATCAGAAGGTTAACTTCAAAATATATAAAATATGGACACAAATGCTTTTACTTTGAAGTTCTTCCCAGCAACATGTCGCGGCATAAGAACTTGGCTAATATTTCCACTGCAACTAACGCTCCGGACTCATGATACAACAACACAACGTTGTCCTGAAATCACGTTTAATCGCCATTTCACGGTGCTAATTAATGATTCAATTACGCTGACATTGACATATAGCACCCGTTGCCAACGTTTACCAATTATAGCTGTGTTTAGCATAAATTAGCAACTAGCTAGCAGCATTTAAGTAGGCCGGACAAGATCCATTTACTTTTTCAAAGGCTTTTTTTATTTAGCAAACAATAATTGACTGCTCACTTTGCTGATAGCCTACATGACACAGTTACTGTTCCTACTGGTCACATTTGAACAAATCATGCTAACTCAAATGTGCTGATTTCTGCTGGCAAATTCGTCTCTTAGATTAACATTTATAGGGAGCGATTTGTCTGGGCAAGTAATATGTTGTTAAGCACAGTTTAAATTTCAGTTTAAAAGAAAACCAATGATCATCAGCAATGTATCAACGTTGGTCATTCATTACAAAGTGGTTTGAATTTTCTGTTTATTAAAATACCCCAAAAATACTCAATAGCTGCAGCCCTAATTTCAACCTGTATGGTCAATTCGATGGCTATTTTACATTTTTTTCAACTGTATTCTCATTTAATTACGTCCACTAGATTGTACCGTTACACCATATCTCTCGTTGCGGGAATCCAATCTTGAAACGGGATCCAAGCTGTGACCTTTTGTCACAGGAAAACCATGTTGCCTGTGTAGCGAATACAGGTGTGTGTGCGTGTTTGTGCCTGTGTGTTTACAGCGCTGTCTTGATTGGCGAGTGACACCGTGAGGAAAATGAAGAGTGAATGAGAGTGAGACAAGGTCTCTCAGTTGTACCTCATTATTCTGTGATAATGGACTGCCTGAATATCCGTGCAGCATAAAATCACATCAATGTCTGGTCCAGTCTCCCGTTCTTGAAAGCAGACCAGGTCATGGCGTCATGACATTCCATCAGGACAGAGTAAACTTCAGCAGGGCTTCTGGTGCCCAGTGCCTTCACTATTCTGTCTCTGAGCCCCATAGCAGATCTCGTTGCCACACCACAGCGAGTCATTTGGTGTCTGCTTGGCTCCCATCTGTGAATGAATTTGGCTTCATTGCAACAAAAACAAAGCACCGCAGCATGTGAGTAGTCTTGACCACATCGACTGTAAGTATTGGAGTGGAATTTTTGGGTTTAGTGCGTTGTGGCTAAAATCTTTCAATTGCATATAACAAATACCTCTGTGTCAGGTTGTCAAGCAATTGGCAGGGTGAATAGTGAAACCAGATTAGTTAGTTATCACTGGAGAGGTGCACTAGTTTGTATTCTTCTTCTTCTTATTATTATTATTATTACTTTTTTTTATCGCCAGTCCAGGAGTTGATGTTTTCACTCCAGCTGATTATTTGCTTTTCTTAATATAGTTAGGTATAAACCAAAATGAAAATACCTGGCCAAAACCCAAAATGATAAACGCTAGGTCGAAAACCCTAACCCTGAAAAAAAAAAAAAAAAAAAAAAACTCTCTTTGCACATGACCTTGTGGCATTTAGTCACAGTCAGCAGCCTGCACAGTTCTACGAATTAATGATTTGAAATGGAAATGAAAAAAAAGTACGTACTAGGCCTCTGGTCATTATTCTTGTTCAGTATTTTAACCCCTGTTTAAATGGAACTAATTCAAATGTGCTCCAGCTTTTGTTGTAAACGTTATAATTATACTGTATATAACAAAGGCAGGCAATACCATCCACTAGAATGGAAAACAGAAGCCTAGTTCTTTGATTAGGCATCGTTAACCCAAGTGACTAGATAGGCCGTTGATTGGAATTAAGTAAAATATCAAAGTAATTTCAGCCCATCATTCTTCTTCTATGTCAGCTTTTATAAAATGATAGGAAGCCCACATTGTTTATACATTTTCAGTTAACATTCATTGCATTGAGTGACTTTTTTGTCTGAATTTAAAATGTCAGACAGTATTTGAATGCACCACATAGTTAGCGACTAGCTCTGAAGGCCTGCTGCTGTATTTTACGAATGTAAATGTAATTAAAGACTACCTGTGTCTTTTAGTCCTTAATCAGTGACTGACCACAATCTCATAAATAAATATAGTTGTATTATGACTATTCCATTGCCGTACTATTCCATTGCCATCCTAGTGTTGTCAGGAGTGCTTATTTTTAAGTATCCTTCGCCACACACCATTGGTGTGTGATCTGTGTTTTTGACCTTTGTGCCTTTTTTGTGTGTGTGTGTGTGTGTGGGAGGGGAGGTTGTACGCCCATAGTCCCAGGAAAGTTGTGAAAAATGAGTTTTTGCATCGTTTTTGGGACATTGTTTTGGTTTTAATTTTCTTTCGCACGAAAACAGAGGTTTTTTTTTCCTGTTTTCTACCACTAATTATGCAGTAGCAGAAAATTCTGTGCATCCTTATTAATCTTTATTAATTGTGCATCTGTCAGGCACTCAAGCACAGGTTGCACAACTTGTTTTAAAGAACCGATACAACAATAAGTTGTTGAATGTTCTACATTATTTAATTTATTTTTACAGCATTGCATTCCATATCGTTCGAATGAACAGTCGTAGGGGTATGATGTCGAACTATTTCTGAACAAACTGTCATGTGAGGTTCCGGCCCGTTCTGTGAACAGCTGAATTGATCTGTTACTGCTTGGTTATATCGCACAATGGAAAGCATAGTGTGTGGGTTGTTTCCAGGTCACTCCATAAACTTTAATAACAAACTGACCACGTTAATGGCATACCTCTTCCCCATTTTGAATTGTTGAAGTGGAAACATTTTCATTGGTGCCAGTCAGAGGTTTAGCTACTGGCTTCACTGATCCAAGGCGCTGCCCTGTCTGCCCATCCTGCTGTCTCGCTTCATTTATGGCTGACGCGTATGTGTGTGTTTGTCCCTTTGGACAAGACAGGTGTTGCCAACCCACCGGCTCAGTACAGAGATCTCTGTGGCACCCAGACTGGAGGGCGACTCGAGATTGCAAAGGACTGAGCGTTGTTTTGCCAGCTCTGTTCGGGATCTTTGAACAAAATGGTTTGTGGGAGGGTTACGGCTGGTCGCTCTCAGTGGGATGCGCTAGAGCTGAAAGCCTGACAATTTGACAAAGGGGACACAAAACCAGCGCTGCCCAACATTTTGGGCTCCACAAGCCCAAAAGCACAAACAACACCCCTGCCCCCGCTGTTAAGTGTTTAAGTGGCCGGATAAGGTTAGTGAATGGGACACAGGTGTCTGGGCCGTGCCGTGTATGCCTGCTGGCTAGAGGTCTGTTTTGTTTTCTCTTGCGGCAACTCGACCCACGTTTATGGGCTCCGCTGCCCTTAGGGTGGTCCATCTTTGCTTTTTGTCCGCCACTGAACAGGGATTGGCTGGATCTGGTCAGGAATGTGATTGAAGGAAATTCAAGATACCTGACGACACAATGCTGAGGTGAAACATCAATTAGGGCTGCAACTAGGGATTATTTTCATCATCAATCTGTCAATTTTGTCGATTTACTCTATAAGGTGGATTTAAAAAAAAAGGTTTTCTTTTAAATGAATCCCGAGCGAAGGGTTGCTTCTTTCTTGCTTTCCCGATGTTGCCTTACTTTGCTTTTTTTGTTGTATTTTTTTTTTTCTTACTATGCATTAGGGCTGGGCAGTACATTACATTAATTTGATTAATTAGTCATCTTTGGCCCTGAATGAGTTGTGACATTTAAGCACGTTATGCACAAGGTCTGCATGTTAAGTTTATGTTACTGATTTTAAAACAGTTACATAAATGTTTGTTGGGTTTAGTAGTTCAGTTAAAATTGATAAAATTTGAGTGACTGGTAAAAATCGAGATTTAAGTTTTGGGCCATATCGCCCAGCTGTACGAAGCATTTCCATGAGATGTGAGTTTTAGTTTAGAATTAGCTTGCCTTGACGAGTAAGGGAATTGCAGTGCTCTACGCACAGAACCAACAAGACAGCTTTTATGTCGTGTTTAGTTTTTCTGCATCTGTTATCGTTAAAAAAAAAAGCTCAAATTTTCATCTTTTTACTAAAAAGTGGTATGTTTTTTCTCAATTTGACGCCGATAACATTTTTTCTTTGATGACTCGGATGCTAGTTTGGTCCCGTATATCATGAAATCAGCAAAAATGTTGACAATTTTGGTTCAACATAATTATAATCAGTTTTTGTACAGGACGAAAGGAATTTGAAAGTATTTCCAGTTGAGAGACTGATATTATAAGCACCAGACAATAAATGGTCTCTGAACGAATGTCAGTTATCATATTCAGTTATCGAATTTGGCAGTCAAATATTTGTTGATTAATTGGTAATTGTTGCTCTAATATTAAGCAAATCATTCCGCTTCTTAAATTCTTCCTCCCGTTGTGATTTCCATTATCCGCCTGTTCTTCAGATCTGGCCCAGCAAAGCAGGTGTTTGAAGTTGTCAAGACTATGGCTTTACCGCCGAGTCCTCAAAGCCATTCATGTGACAGGTATTGAAGAGCCGGAGGGCAGTAATGTGACTCCCACATAGTCCGCTGCCTTTCCAGGCTCCATCTTCCACGCCCAATCTCCCACTTTATTCCCACATGCAGCCTGTCTCATGTAGGCGATGCAGAGCTGGCCTTTGTTGAGTAACAGTCCAAGGTATTCTTTGGGTCCTGAAGAAAATTCTTTGGGTGTAACCACATCACAACACGGTCCCCCTTCTAGGGGAAGTAGGTTGAGGTAATGGGCCCCTCAGACACCTCAGTGTTTTGACTGTGGACCAACAAAGGTGGCTTGCCTTTTCCACACTGATGTACCATAACTCTCCTTGAACAATGTACAGGTTTTTCCCATATCAAATAATCCAAACTTGTCCCACCATATTATTTACGGACTCATATAAAAATGCACATTTTATAGAAAATCACTGGTACCAAGGTACACTTGTTTCTAAACATACTCCAGCATTAGCGGCTACAGTATTAGCAGCTACTGTTTAAGTACACAGGACAAGAGCTGTTTGCTATTTCAAAGGCTGTTTGATTTAAGAAACGTAAATGACTCTGTACAATTTGATGCTGACAGTTGCTGTTCATACCAATCTTTTTTTTTTTTTTATTAAACTAGGCTTACTCCAATGTGCTGTTTAATGTAGCAAAATTGCTACTGTGGTTTTTACTTTGATTCGTCTCATAGACCAAAGTCAATTGGGCGATATTTGTCAAAAAAAAAAATACAATAAGAAATCTTAACGCTCAGAAAACAGGAACATATCTTTAGCACCAGCCGATTACCGTGGTTAATATAAAAAAAAATAAAATCTTGCCCTGGATGCCTGCTAATTAGTTTACATGTCAGAGGGAAAGAAAGATGTCAAGCTATTCGTAACACTAATTCTCCGCATGACAATAAAACACACCGGAAATGTTTTGAGTAGGCCAATTTACTTTATCAATTAAAATATGGATACAAATGTCTTAGAAGCTTTTATTTTGAAGTTGATCCTGGTAGCTTGTTGTGGTGCAACTGCTTGATTTGTCTCTACTGCAACTGTTGCTCCTGACTCTCGATACAAACAAGACAACATTGTCCTGAAATCACATGTAATTTTCAATTGAGGGTGCTAATAAATGACTCTTACAGCCCCTCCTGCCAAGATTGAACATTGGCTTGGATGCCACTTAAACTGCATGTAGCATAAATTACCTGTAGCTACTGGTGCTTGAGTGCTCCATATAGTCTGGCAGGATAAGATAAACAAGATAAATGACTGCACACTTTGATGCTCACAGCCTAAAAAAAGTGGGGGAGGGGGATATCATACACATATCTACAGTACTTTTTGAGTAACCCCTGTGGCCGCTCCAGATGGCCCAGCCTCAGAGCAGGTTTATCACGAGCATACTGTACACTTAATATCTGGGCCGCATACCAAACTCACAGCTTCCTGTCTTTCCTTGTATATGCTCCCCGCAAACTTGTTCTCATTTCTCCTCACTGCCCCCTGCACAATTGTCTCTGATGCATTCTCAGCAGTGCCCCGGTTTTTATTTTCTCTATTCCTTCCATACTTTTAAAATTTCAGAATCCATTTCATTTACCCCGAGGCACAGCGGGGTGGTGGCAAGAGACAGTGTCGCAAATTAAAATCGGTCTCCCCTGTTTGCTCCCTTTGGACGTTGTAGCAATAGCAAATTGAGCGAAGGAGAACACAGCAGCAGAGCTGGTGGAGAGAATAGCGGCGCGCTCGGGGGGGACTATTTCCTATGCATTGTCTCCTTCCTCAGGATGTATGGTGGAGTAACACCTTTCCCATTTTTTTCCCTCAAAAATCTTTGACAAACATGCCCTAACTAGAAGGTCTCTCTGCTTTTCCTACCATGTACGCTGACCTAGTTCATTATTTTGGGTCTAGTGAGTCATTAATTGACATTATCTAACCGTTCCTGTAATGATGTAGGGCTGGCTCGAGTGTCAGACTCATTGTTGTTACGGTGGCGCACATTTGTATTCCAATTTTGGCTTCTTGCAATAACGCATCATCCTCAAAATCCAGAGTATATGTGTTTAATAGGTGAGCTGTGCACTGTAATATGTCATTGTGTCAGAGTACAATACAATGACTAAGTGCATTGAATGCAAATTAATCATGTACGATGGCAGCAGTTGAATAGTGTTGTGTTGTGGGCAAGGGAGGGCTAATAGTGATGGCGGAGAGAAAGAGGGGGAGGTGGGTAAGAGGGAGGCAGTCATCGCTGGGTCCATTCATCATGCAAGGCCTGCTGGGATGAGCCGGGGTCAGAACTGCACAACACAATTACAGGCTGTTCTGGTGTATCCGCCGCGTTCTGAGTAGGTTCTATTGTCGTTTGTTGTTTCCGCGTTTCTATATATCATAAGCGTGTTTTCCTAGCTGGTCTGTGGACTCATTCATCTTGTTCCTTGTATTTCTTCTCTTACGTGTCTTTCAAGTCATTACTCAAAGTGTGGCCGAATCATCTGCTGCCAAAACATCTTGATTAGCTAAGATATGTTTGTTTCTTTTATATGGATGGGATTATATCGTACGAAGAAATCTTGCGAGGTGTTACGACACTCACAGATTTCCCGTCTATGCACAGCACGTGATCGATTTTCTTTCGGCTACTTTTTTTTTTTTTAATTGGGCACAGTATATCCGCTTGCAAACTTAGGGAGAACTTCAAAATAAACCTTACCATACCAATAATACAACAGCACAAATGCCTTTGTATGTTTTAATGTTAAAGTTGTTCCCAGATGCGTGTTGGGGCAATGACTAACTTGGCTCACAGATTGTTGCTCCAGGAGTCACGAGTCATTACAACTTTGTTCTGAAATGATGTTCAATCTCTAATTCGGGGCGCTAAAAAAGAACTTAATTACGCCGATGAAGTATTGTACTGCGCCTCTTACCAGAGTTTACCGCAGCGTTTAGAATAAATTAGCCGCTAGCTAGCAGCGCTCGATTGCTCCACATCATCTGTCGAAAGCAGTCTGATTACCTTTAATTTTAAGAGATGCAAATTACTGGCTTTAATGCTGACAGCCTGACAGTTTTGTTCTGTAGTTTCCTTGTGTTGTAGACCATTATCTATGGTGAAAGAGTTGTCTAAAACCTCAGTATGTATTAATTTAAATTTGGTGATTGTCAAAAATATATAAGAACTGGTCATTCATATTTAAATGTAAATGTGTTATTTGGTCCTTCTTTGTGTATGTATTTTAAGGTGTTATCAGAATAATATCAAAATACTCTAGCTGCAGATGTACAGGAGAAGTATAGGATGCTGTGATTACTTTAAAACACCTTTGTGGTGATAGTTTGGTTTCGCACTTGAAGAAAAGGATGGTAAAACAAAAGACAAACAGTACGTCTCCTTTTATGTTTACATTAAATGCTGGATTATGTTTACACTTGCATTCTAGCTTGTTAATTTTCTTTTATCAGTTGGATAAATAGAAACAAAAAAAACTGAAACATTTATGAGGCACCATATTACAAATTTTGCAAATGTTTTGTCCTTGTAGACTAGTTCTTGTGAAATTTGTGTCTTGTCCCATCCCTTGTCTTTAACGTTCTAGATACAAAAAAATAAAAATAAAAAGATGCTTTTTAACCTCATCCAAAACATAAAATGACAAGCCCGGCTAACATTGTGGCATGGGATGGTTCTAACGCCGACCTGGCTGACAGTCTTCCGCAAGCTTTACAGTTGTTTCCAGAGCTGTAAATATCCCCATGTTCAAATGTCAGTTGACAGCAGATTCAAACCTAAGTATATCATTGTCTTCCTCTCAGGGTGCATTTTTCATGTACTGACATTTTCCATGGCATGCTACTTTTTTTTCTTTTAAATGTGAATAGAAACGCCAAAATTGCATGCAGCCTTTTTTTCTTCTTTTTTTAACATCTCCGTGCATGGCTTGAGTTTCACACTGTACAACTGTTTATGTTGTATGTATTATATGTTTAATGCAGTTTTCTTTTCTAAGGCAGTAATTCTCATGTGGTACTATGAATACCCATGAGTAAGATTTTTAACAAGGCTCTTACAGGTGTCAGTAAATATAATTTAGAGCCGTCTAAACAAATCGATTTAACAAATACCTTGACATCTATATTAAGAATTTAGTAATTACCTGGAGCCATTTTGAAATCAAAATTGTCTTAAACACTTCATCATTCTTCCAGTAGTAATCCTTATATTTGTAGTCATTCATTAAAAACAAAACTTATCTTATAGTGTTCAATGAACACATTTACGTCAGAAAACAATAAATGCACAGATAGCTGAAGCACTTTCAAAAAGGTTGATGAGTGCAACATTAATCTCTTGAGTGATAATAAGTTGAGTTACTTTTTCAATCGCTCTATAATACAAATAAACAACAATTAGTTGAAATGATTGCTTTTGAATGTTGTGACAGGAACACAACAATTGTCCTTTCACATAAAGAACAAATTAATTGGAAAATGAAGCAACTGGTTACTGAATTATGTTAGTCTTCTTTGCAAGACCGTGACGTCTCTAAGTTTATATAGTTGTACATTGTCCAGTGATGCAGAAGACCCAAAAATAAAATGTTACAATGACTTCTGAATTTTCCTGAGAAAAATAAGTCTAAGCATGCCACTACAAATAAATCACACAAATAGCGCAGCACACACATTCTTGTATTTTTTCTTTTCTTTTGTTTGTTTTTAAATCCAGGTTTTACAATACTAGGCTGAGAAAAATATCTTATGTTTCACAGGGTCTGCATCATCGAAAAAATTGACAACCATTATTTTAATGGATTGGAAGAATCTCTCTGAGTTCCTGTTTTCATTCCAGTGTCCTAATAAACAGACTCGTGTTTCCTGGAGAAGTTGTGCTTTAGCGGGTGCTTTTGTGGATGTAGTTCAATTTCCCATAGAGTTCTTCAGACATCAGACTTGTTGACACAGAATCAGCAGTACTGTTTTTAGCCAAGTAGTGCGCTCCATCAAACTACAGCTGCATGAAGATGCAATAAACAACTTCAAAATAACAGTTATCAACAATCAATAGAAAATAATGACCATAGCTGTTAAAATAATGGCGATCTTGTTGTACATTGGAGTTGTGCCTTCAAGTGTTCAATTATAAAGGCTATTGGCCATGTTTCTACTGTAATGTTCTGAAGGTCGAATACAATAAGCCATCACATTAACCTGCTAGAAAACATCCTAAAAAGTGCTTTATTTCTGAAGGTCAATTATTTGCATGATCAGGATTTTCATTAATCTTTTTTTTCAGCATTGGTGCACATCAAATGTTTCTGAAGCTGTTAAAACATTTTTGAAAGTAGTGGAACAGATAAGGCTCATACCCAAAGGAAATTGATAGTTAGCTTGCTCGCTGGGGGGTCTTTTGGCACTGACAAAAAATGAAAAGGAAGACCCAAGGTAGATTGAAAGAATGACAAAATGAGCCAAAAAATGCAGAACAGTGTCTGGAAACCATTTGAAACAATAAACCGCCTTCAACTGGCTCAATCTCTAACTGTAAGGATGCTTCTCATTTTTTGGCTTTCTCGAGTTTTGGTCTCCAGTGGCAACTTGGCATAGGTAAAAAGGCTGTTAGCATTTTAGGCTTTTATATTCAATTCTCTGAAATCCATCCACACTTTTTTGTGTGTGTGAATTGCACAAATGGACAAAAAAAAAAAGCTAAACCTTCCAAAGGATGCTATTTCTCAGTTACCATGGTAGATAGTATACAAAATATACTTATTTATATTTATTTTATTACAACAAACATCCAAATATGAAACAATAATAATGTAAACAGCTATTATACATCCTCACATGCATGACCATGTGAATGTAACCCATCTGAATATTAAATAATACTGAATATTAAATAATACTGGTGTAAAGGAAAAAGTAAGGCAGAATGATTATGAATTTTTTTTTTTTTTTTTTTTTTAGTTTCTAATAAATAAAGATGTTAAAATGCATAACAGACCCAGTATAACAATGCATGGAAGTGAATAAAACTTTCACTTATCTATAGCTTGGTGACTAAAGTTCTGATACGGTTGAGACATCTCACATTAATTACTCAATTGTCTTGACGCACTCATGATCCTGAATTCATACCGTCTAAACATTGTGTATTTTGTCATTTATTAGCTGACAAACCCTAACAACCCCTAACTAGTTACAAAAATGACAAATCCAACGTCTTGTTTTGGTCAAACAAGTAGAGCGCATACTCTTTGTTCTCGTTCTATCGACGAGTAAGTCATGCAAGACCTAATGGGGGCTGTTTTCAATTTCAAGTGACCTTTGAGCTCTTTTATATCCTCCCTCTGCACAATAAAGCTGTCTGTATTATCTAGGACAAGTTCTAACACTGTCCCATGGCAACAGGTTGGTTGGCTAAGTACACCTTTTCATTGCCCCACAACCTGCGCAAGCAGCATGTTGTCAAGTCGCCTTTTGTGTGACCTGATGAAGCGGCATAGCACCAGTGACATTTCACTCCACACGATTGTGCCGATATTACTGCTGTGGCGGCATATATGTAACCGGGGGCTGAGGAAATGGCAGCCATCAAGGGAACAAGTACGGATAATTAGACTTGTTTATGCTTCCACATGGGGAAGTGATGCTAAAAAAACAAAGCACACAAAAAGGACAAACACCAGGGCTTTGGATTTTTTTATTTTTTTTAAATATGAGAAGCTAGTATTCCCTAGCTTAAAATGTTAGCGGCGCAAGCAGAACATTTAGAGGCGCACAGCAAATCGACTGTCCTCTTCGCCATTGTTCATTGTTTACAAGAGTTATGCGAGTTATGTAGATTTGCAAGATAACTCCAAGATGTCGCTTTTCGCACGTTAGCCAATCATAGTAGTCATTTGCCGTCCCGCTCTCACAAGCATTGACATGCCTTTTTGTTTTAGTGCTCATCGTCTTTGTAGTTAACTTTGGTCATCAAACCAGCTCATTTGTGAATTATTGCAAGAACTAAGAAGTGGTGTGGAGTAATTTTGTACCAAAATTTTGACTTTTAAAGGATAATGGGATAATGCTTAAAAAAAAAACAACAACTTGCAGTGGGGTAAAAATGACATTCTAAATGCTCCAGCCCCAAGTGACAACTTTATTGGTGCACCTGTTTTCAGGGTTTGGGTATGTGATGTTTGCAAGCTGAGCCATGATTGGTTGTCGCCTGAACGATTGCGATGTTAAGTCAACAACGTGACAAATGAGTTTCAGTCAACAAATGAAAAAAAAAAAAAACCTGTTTTTAAAAGCATTAATTCAAGATTCCAGAGTTTTGTTGTCAAATGTATAATATTGTTAGACCACACAATGAAATTCTTATTCTGTTCACTTCCCGAGCAGCTGACTGCATTCCATAATCAAGCAAGTAAATAAATAGCAATTAAGAAAATAGTAATAAAACAACAAATAGAAACAATGGTGCTAAGAACAGTGCAAAATATTAGTGCAAAATATTATTTATCCATGCAGTAAGAGGCAGATTAGGGGTGAGGTATTTGTTAAGAATCTGGATGGCCTGTGGGTAGAAGCTGTTTGCCAGCCTGGCAGTCCCGGGCCTCAGGCTCCTGTAGTGTCTGCCTGATGGCAGCAGTTCAAACAGATCGTTTTGTGGGTGTGTCTTGTCCTTGATGATGCTGCGTGTCCTCCGCAGAACTCTGGTTTGCTAAATGTCCTGCAGTGAGGGTAAGGCTGCCCCACAGATGCGCTGTGAGGACTTCATCACACGCTTGAGTGCCTTCCTGTCTTGTGCTATGTAGTTGCCGTACCAGACTGTGATGGAGCTGGATATTTGTATGCAAAGAAAATGTTGTTACCATATTAAGTAGTTAAATCTCAACAGTAAATTTACACTTTCAGAGTCCAGCCATTCAATCCCAGCTGTTTATATATATTTTTTTTCAACTAATTTAATGTTTTAAGTTAAAGGAGTGTCTTTTGTGTCACTCAAAGCTAATTATTGATGAAATCTTAACTTTTTATTGCTAAAAATGGCTAAATAAGTGGGGTAGCCCTTTAAACGCAGCAATGTAGGAAGTACATATTGTAAAAAAATGTCTTGTAAACCACCCATCTGCCACTTTTGCACACAATCATGATTTAGCTAATTTTCAAATTTGTTTTTTAAGATGATGAAAAACTTATTTGTTGCCCATCCCTAACATAAACATAACTTTGTTACTTTTCTTTTATTCTTAAAATTGTCCTTTTGAGATTGCATTCTCACAAAAATCACCCTTCCAGTTTTCAAGGCGCAGGCAACTTGAAAGCAAGAAGAACCAATGTTGCTTGATATTTTACTGACCAAATTAGAGTGTGAGATGAAAGTAATTGGAAATTGCACACATCAAAAGGCTTAGTGGTACAATAATGCTGTGTTTGATTTTCCCTTGAGGGCGGTTGCAAGGCGTTTTGACTGACTAGGGTGTGAAGCCACTGGCTCTCAATTAGACGGAAGAAAAATTATCAGACCTTACTGATGGAAAATCACAAGTGCTGTATTAGTGATCACGGCTTGAAAGAAAACATTAGAGGAGCTTTTAGAGAGAGGTAGTCTACTTGTCCATGCAATTTAGTACTGTAATCAAAAGCAACACGCATTGACTTATTTTGAGTTTTGTTTTTGTCCTTGTGGTCTCCATTGGAATTGTCTTTCCCTTTCCCGCCTGCTCCTTGTGACATCAAAACTACCTCATCTAAGACTAGCTGTCCTCAAGTGACCTGGAAGTCATTTTTGCATAAAGTTTGGGCAACTGTTCAGCAGCCAAGTGTTATGAGCCTCACTCTAGCTGGTAATGCATTGTGACCACATGGCTTCGAGGTGCAAGGATCTAATAAGGCATTAGGAACACGTTGCCAAACGTCACAATCTACTTGGCTTGAGAAGTGCTGTGGTAGCAAAAATATTTTGCAAAGTCATACTCTGAGACTGCCTGAAGTCTTTTTATTATTACTATTGTCAGATTTTGTCCAACTGCCACTGACATCCAGAAGCCTTTTTGCACAAATTGATAGTGATGATCGCATGTTGCTTGGTAGAGATTCTGCAGCCTCTCAAAGCTGCAATTATTCATCATGTTTAACAAATAGTATGATTTATGAATTTTTCATGGTGCAAGCATGTAAATTGTTTTTTTTTGTTTGTTTGTTTTTGTGATGGAAGACCTAGGTTGTTTAAATTACATTACTATTTGACTATAGACCATATTATATTCAAACATGTGACCATATTATATCCTTATGTGTACTGTCTACTGTACTTTAATTTCAATTGTCCAAACTACAGCAAGGGGCCATTTATGGGTTGTTATGTTTTTTAACGGCCCCCTGACCACCGCTCTAAAACTACTTTAACTGCAATAGATATGGTCATAATTTAAAATCAGTAAAGGTTGATTACTATTTTTTTTTAATTAATGAAAATGTTTTTTTTCCCCTCACTCCTCTGACTTAAAAGGAAGAACAATTGCAAGAAAAATAGTGGCGTACACCCTCAAAAGAATGGTCATTTATGAAAATCCGCGAACGTGAAGCCACAATAACCTAAACGTGATGTAGTGAGGACACACTGTATAGACATTAACATTTTACTGCTAAAATGGTTAAATGATTGGACTAGACCAGAGGTGTCGAACTCTAGTCCTTGAGTGCCAACATCCTGCATGTTTTCCGGTTTTCCCTCCCAACACACCCGATTCAAATGATTAGCTTCAGATTTTGCCTCTATGCGCACATTGCCTTGCACTTGTCTTGTTTTTGCCCCTCCCCCCCCTCCATAACTGCAACAGCATTTTATTTTATTTGATATACGATGAAGAAATGCGTCTAAACGTACCGTAATTTTGTCATTTTAGTAACACATTTGATTGGACAGCCATGATATGTCTAACCACTAAAGTCGGGTAGACTTATACATATTTATAAATATATGTTTTTGTAAAATCACCCAAATTGAGGTAAAAAAAAAAAACGGGGGGGGCGGGGGGGTCTCGTGCGACGCTGAGAAATACAAAAGTTACATTGCATCACACACAATGTCCATCTCTGTGTGCTAAATTATACAGAGGAGACATTTATCCTCTGAAGTATGAGGGACAAATGTAGCTCCTGCGTGGGTTCAGCTGTTCAGCCTTCCTCAGACTAGGAGAGCTCAGCATGACTTCCCTTCTGTTACTTAAGATGTTTAAAAAGCAGAGTGACTAATATTTTGTTTGTAGACTTGTAAATGTCTCTATTAGTCAGAATTCTTAATAAAGTCATTGTGGTCTGGCTGAATTTGAACTCATTTTGTGAGAGAAAGGTTCCCCTTTGCTTTTTAGAAACGCATCACATTCCAAACCCGAGGGTTGTTCAGCAAAATTTCCTTGAAAGAGCGCATTTGTTACTTTTGTTTGAATGGGTGGTTTGTTTTGAAGTCAGTCGGCCTGGAATGTTGACGGCGTTCTTCCTTTTTAGTTAATGCCAATTTTGAGACTTGAAAATGAATCAATTATTCTCGCGCAATTTAAGGTGTCAAGTTGTCTGGTGCTCAGGTTTTCGAAAATCATTAGGTGCCTTTTTGTTATTGTCAGTTTCTTGTTTTTGTTGTTGTTGTTGAGCTTTTTGATTTTAGTTTCCATCTGTAACTCCCCCTCAACTTCGGAAGGTAATTATAAAAGAAATGAAGTACATCCAACATCAAATCCCCACAGTTTTAATTTGGACCTTTTCCAGTTTTTATTTTTCACTGCTAAATCAGAAATGAAGTATATTTCTCTCTACAATCGCTCCCATTTTTTTGCAAAACCTCTCTCTTTTTTTGTGTAAACAAGGGCGGTGATCACAAGAATATTTAAAAAAAAAATAAAATTCCATAGGACAGTGAGAGACAGCTGCTCAATAAAAGTTTTAGCCTCTCTGTCTTGCAGCCATCACTCCACCTTTCTGCAGCCTTGCCCTTCAGTTGATACAACGGTGACATCATCCCTTCATGATGAAATTCAACCTTTTCTCCTGTCCCTCTTTATCCATCTCATCAGCTTCTTGCTCTAATTAGATGAAGGCGAGCTCAATAAAGTTTCCCCCCTGCTCACTCCATTAGTTATATTAACACTTGCCATAGCCATCTTGGCATCATATATCTTTTTATCTATCCATTGCCTTTCTCTGTGGAAGCCAATGCTTTTTTTTTTTCCTCATGGATCCGTGTTAACCTAGTTGCTGAGGCCCAGCAGGGGAGGCCAATCAATTAATGAACAAAGAAGCCCACTCACTGAGCAGCGGCGTGAGTCTGGACGCTTGAAAAACATGGTCACTGTCAGTTCAGTGATCATCTGATTAGATGTTTTTCTCTGTTGTTGTTTTTGTGTGTCCACTTTATCGGCGTCCAAAGCCAATGGAACTGCTGTTACCTGTTTGGTAAATGGCTATTAGTCTTATCATACGGCACCTTCATTCATCAAGGGGTTCCGTGGATTAGCGACTAATACAATTTTATCTATACAGTATGATTGCCGTGGGATATCTGGCGTGGAAATTTCATATCGTGCTGCTTAATCTTATTATCGCGGCCAAAAAGATCATGATCATGGTTATCAGTTAAAATCCAATGGTACTAAAATAAATACAGTGGACTGCCAGTGGAATAGTTTGTAATCTCACCCCCAGTACTAAAATCAATTCATGCAATCAAAGCAAATTTAATAATCATAGCTTATGGAAAAAATAGCTATGCTTCATTTGTCCCTAAGACTTAAATGCCATAATTAAGTACTTAGTAACTATTGTAACCTCGTCTTGTACAGCATCCAACCAGCATTCTGCCACTAGTGCAAAATCTCGATTTCATGATATATAATATTCCGTTTTTAAAGTGACACAAGACTTTAATGTCTTGCCTATCCCTATTTTGCCCACACCAAAATTGTATTGTAACAATATTATATTTGTTGTGTTGAATAAACTCGACAATCCCGCTTGGAAATTTGAAACTGCAACAACCAACAATAATTTTGCAGAACAATATGCACTTATTCAGGAAGCATAAATAATCGAATCATAGCACATCGATTTGTAGTGGCTTTTAGAGGGTGATATTACTGGAGTAATCTACTTAATGGTTTTATGATCACTGCCAGAATAATGTAGCTAATGAATAAAAGAACATGTCTTGTGTCATATCATTAGGCACCCATTTTAGTACATGATTAATGGGCGCATTAAACATTTATATCCAACAAGGCGAAAAAAGATTTTTTTTTTTAATTGTTACACCTACATTGTCTGTAGCTTTAACAGATATGGCAGCATCCAGGGGCGTGCCAACCCCCATGTCATGAAATTTAATGATAACTAGATCTACGATTATATTTAAAACATACCTTATCGTTGTTAAGAACATATTTATTTGCAAGTTTTTGAAATTTATAATAATTTATTCCTTTTTAATGAAAAAACATTTACATTTTACACGTCGTCCCTTTAAAGGGAGCCATTAATTCGAGTAGTTCACTAAAAAGAGCCATTCAAAATTATTGAATATTTGATCAATTTTCTTACTTTAGAATTATTCAAATTCTCTTCAACAGTAACTGTAGATTTCCATAGCCCTCTTAAAGCAGACATTTTCATGTTGAATCAAAACAATCGCTTTTATTTAGGCAAAAATGTTCTGCTTTCTAATTTTCCATTATTACAGACCAAACTATAAACTGTCATCATGTTTGTCCATTTATTGGGCCACTGTATAGAATTTAGCGCCACTTAGTCGTTATTGAAAATTAATTCATTTTAAGAACAATGATAAATTTTAATAATATGCAAAAAAATGTGATCTATCACATCAATGCACATTTTTAAAATACAATTGTAGTTTTAGTATTTGGTAATTACGTCACATAACTCACACCGCATCTAACAGGAAGTGTGCATGATTCGCCGTCATTTTTCTGCTATGAATACCCGGAAAAGAATTTTGCCAACGTGGTATAGTGATAGTAGGCCTTCAAGGTGTGATCCCTCCGAGACACCGTAGTGTGTCGGTTTCAAAATCATTGCAGTCTTTTTGTTACCCATTAGATGGCACTAGATTCTACACACTGTTGTTTTATTTATTTATAGAAATAGTTGTAGTTGGAGCCCAATGTTTTTTTTCTATTGCGATACTTAAAAACAAATTCCTCCATTAGGTTTATAAAGATTTTAATCTGTGAAAATGAAATTGCATGGGGGTGGGAAGTGAAGGACCTCATGCCCGTATTTTTTGCGATGTGTCCCCCTTGTCAGCAGGCAAGCTTTGACAGACATCCGCCCTCTTTTCTGCATCTCACCCACCTGTGTTGGCTCTTGTCTTTCACCACTTTTTCATCCCTCCCTTTGCTCAATACATCTTTTCATCCCTTTGAGGCACCCGCTTTTTTTTTTCCACGTCTCAGCGTTTTTTTTTTTTTTTTTCTATCGCGTCCCTCAGGTCCTCCCCTCATTCCATTATCTTTCTTCTCTTCAGCCGCGCTCTCTGTCATCCCATTTTCTTAATCCGGCTTGCGTCCCCATGCTTCCTTCCCTGGAGTCTCCATCGTTGTTTCTCCGTGCAGGAGATCAGGGAGCGAGTTGTTGTAACAAGCTGTTGAATAATGTAAGTGCAGGACTATAGGCCAGGCTTTCAGTTAACCCTTTGATCTCTGATCACACGGTGGGTGCGGCAGACACACACATGACGGCTCAACAACGAGAGCAAACAGCCCAGAGGTCTTTTCTGCTTCCGTCGACATCATCCGAACTTCACCGAAAGGCGGAAGCTCAACAACTCATCCGGTTTCTTTATCATGGCCTCACATTGACATGCTTAGCCTTGTTATTCCAAACATTGATGTATAATTAAGTGGGTCGAAGAGGCAATGCTAAATAATTGATCAAGGAGCAAATATGTCATGGCATCCTTAACCTTATCATACGGCTCGCTAGTATTTTTACTCGCTGGGGGGATTAAAGATTTACCAGTTTGCTTTTCTTTCTGGCCATCTACTTCTGTTAGTGTTGATTCGCGATGGCAACCAGCGCTCTCTTGGCACTGAGGAGCCGTGCTACATCTGCTAGTCAAGAATGGCTGTAATAAATGTGCAGCAGCAGTTGACATAGGCTTGTGCTGCCATTTTTTTTTTTTTTAAATAATCCAATTAACCCTTTGTAATCAGTGAGACTTTACCGTTAGAGCTTCTAGTTAGCTCGTCGGTCGAATGAGATGGACGGCCCAATCATTGGCATGTCGCGCTCTAAAAAGTTATGGAAATTAAACCAGAGCGGTGCAACTCTGACTATGAACTCTTTTAGTGCCAAGTGTCATCGGAAAAGGAATCATCTAGAGGGCCAGTATGTTTAGCATTTTCATTCCTCTTTCATTCCTGAAATAATATTGTGTGCTAGGTCTATGCAAATATTGGTGGTATCATATGAAAGATTAATTTCCATTCCTTACTTTGAATTGCATGTAGGTACAGCAGTTTTGTTTTGTTTTCGGCACTGTGATGCACTTGGTTATTTATTTTTTCCGTTTTAGACTAAGCTGTAACCTGTATAAACGCTGTAAAAATGATTAGCAGTTGTTGAACGTTGACTCGTTGTTTTTTTTCTTTTGTTGAGGTTAAGAATGATACAGGCTTAGGTATATTTATACAATTTTTATAGGCGCACGCAAAGTTTTCTCTTTCCTAGGGGGGGCTAGGCAAAATATAATTGAGAGCACTGACGTACAGTAATATCTGTGTAGTAAGTGTGGAAACACTGCCCTCCAATGGTCAAAGTTATCACTACAGTGCTTAATTGGCTTATTAGGTAAACATTAGTCAAGGGTGTCAGCTGCCCTCCATAAAAAAAATAAACGTACAAGTATTTTCCATACAATTCACTGAGCCCCAAAATTTATAAAAAATGTTTTTGTTGGACCTGACACTGGTACATAAGTCAAAGAACACACATATTACATACATTAGCAGTAATAAACCAATCAGCAAACATTACATTATACATGCAGTATGTACGCTGGCAACAATAAACCGATCAGAAAACATTATGTATTACATACAGTACGTACGCTGGGAACAATAAACCCTTCAGAGAATATTAAGCGCGTTCCCTTTTATTGCCGAACGTATATTTGACCATGCACCTTGTAATATGGTGCACCATGTGTATGTTACCTACGGAAATAAACCACATAATCAAGGCTATACCTAATAATACGACACGCCGTATTATACGGAAAATATGTTAATCAATCGGCGCCTACTGATGCCCAGACTCTTTCCAACTCCCTACATTTGATTGGTGTATCTAGTACCTTAGAGTATTATATCCAGAAGCTTTTTTTTATATTAATCTCTGGGACTGACAGGATGCTTCCCTTCAGGAGATGGTCAGTAGGGGCAATGGGGATATCTTGACATGGCTGGAAATGGAGTGGGTGTTTATGGCTGGATCACCTTACCACTTCCTACCCCCACTTCCACAACCACACCTGTCACAGCCAAAGAGAGCACCAAGTCGGCACTCTTGGTGTGTGTCAAATTGCCCGTGTGTGCGACCCAGTTGATTGTCTGTTGTGAGAGTGCTGGAAAAATGTTTGTGTGCTCAGCAAATGTATGGAGAACCCTATCATGTGAGAAAAGTTACCAAGGGTTTCTGGTGACGGTGTATAGCACAAGCAACGTTAGCAGCTGTCGGCCGGTTGCGGATGAGTGCCGGAAGACTGATTTCAGATTTTACACAGCTAACGCTTTTTGGATCGTGTTTGGACTTGTAACCCACTGCTGAAATGCTTGCACTCAGTCGTTCTGAGAATCAAGGGCGTGGAGCCAAAGGAGCACACGTGTTTGTTTTAATGTTTGAAAGCAATGGTGATCTAACTTGAATCAGCTGGTGTTGTCACTTATGCTTAGATTTACACTATAGGACCCTTTTGTGAAATTAAAGTTTGATGCCTACTATATATTCCGTGTTACACGATTTAATACTTTCTATCTATATCCACTTGCAGACAAAATCCAGACAATATACAATCATTGATAGTGACGACACCAAATATGCATATCAATTTCTTACATTACCGGTAATAAGAATCTCACATGGTATACGGCAAAGAACTGCCTCTCGGGGACACAAATGACAATGGAAGTGCCAGAAGTAATGATAGAAGTGCTGTAATTAATTGTTTGACGAACAGACGGCAGTTTGGGTAAACTTCCAAAAACGACGGTGACTGAAGGGGGTCCACGTACCGACTGGACTGTAAATGACAGATCAGCACAAAAATATAAAACGCCCACCCCTGGTATATGGCTCGTATGATTCAAAATAAATAAATACATAAATGACTCACCAGTCAATGTGGCAAAAAAAGCCTGCTGTTGAAAATTGACATGACATCTTTTTTTTGTGATTGCCAGGGGTAATCTTAAACCGAAGCAGGCTCGAAAGAGCAATGAGACCAAAGTGAAGCCTTTCGGCCATCACGCTAAAGGCTGTGATTGGTGCAAACCAAATTCTGAACATTATCCAAAATGAAGTCCTGCCATAAAGCCTCAGGGTTTCGCGGAGCGTGTAGAAAGGTCTGCTGCAGGCTGATGTAAAACTGAGGAGAGATTTACTTATTTTAGCTAGAGCCGTATGTTTCATTCTTAAAACACCCACTATAATCTAATCTCATTTTTTCAAAACCTGGGGGGTATTTCAAGCAATAGTATTTGATAGCAAGCAGATCAATTGTAGAATGTTTGAGCCTGTTAACAAACTGTTGTTTTTAGAACTAAAACATTTATATTTTGTCCAATTAATTGAATAACTATTATTTTTGTTGTACAAGGCACAGGAGACGACTACTCATCACTCACCTGTTGGTCATGTAACATTTATAAAATTAGCCATGATTGACTGGTTCTCACCTGAGCGTTCAGCACATGTGAAGTCTTTTCCAGTTGACAGCAAGTAAAAAAATGTGTTTCTTCAAGTATTCATTTTTCATGAAACAAAATGTATGACAATGTCAAAGTAACTCACTCAATCCTCAAAACATAATTTTTACCTTTTTAAAATTCCATACATTAAATCCTGAGTGCTTAATCTATTTTATTATTGTTAATATTTAATTTTTTTATTTTTTTACATATTTTTTTTTCAAATGTTCTCATGTTAGGTGAAAGGACTGTTTAAAAATTGCTGATACTAAAGGAATTTAGTAGGCAGAACCTATTGGAAACATGTCTGTTAAACCACCCACCCAGCATTCTGACACTTGCAAAATCCCAATTTCAAATCTTACATCTTTAAAAGGACAAATTAAATTAATTTGTTTTACCCAGCCGCAACCTTTACTCAAATGAATATCATTGTTTCAAATATACATGAGTCAATTATGATTCATTTACTGTTGTTTTGGTCTGTAAAATATCACAATAAAGTCAAAAGGTTATTGCCATCCAAAGTAAAAGCTGATTTTTATTTATTTTTTTATTTCAACACAAAGACAATCAGTTTGATTTGTTTGAACTACAGAAATCCGATAACATTTACAGTGGAGAAAATTGTTTGAACAATTTTAAATTAACAGCTCTCTTTGTGGATTATCCCCCAAAATGGTTTGAAAATAGTCATTATTTGTCGATTAGTTGTTGCACCTCACATCAATATGTTCAGGTTTCCAAAAGCTTTTCAAACTGTGCAGCCAATCCAGATAAACTTCAATCTATGTGAGTTTCAGTGTCAAGGTGGGAAAGACTGCAGTTACCGTGAGGGGGAAATCGGAAGGACTCACACGATAGACAGAGCCCAGATAGACCTGTCGGCTGCGTCGCAGCCACACGTGCCTCACCTTTAGATTCGCAACTAGAGATGCGCATGTAAGTGAGGTGAACGGCTCCAATTGTATCTTGATTCGTGGCAGTGATAAGGCACTGTGGGTCTTGAGCAGAGTTTATTCTGGGCCACCCTTGAAAAGGCCATTAAAAGACCTGGCAGGTACATTACCTAACAGACATTGCATTCAGGATATAATTAGCTTTTTTCAGCGCTGATAAATAGAAGACTCAGATGAAGACTCACATGATGTAGTCTGGATATGAAATGAAATATCAGAGCTGTCACAAAGTGCGGTGGTAGACAAAATCTTAATGAAGGTAACGAACCCCTGCAAATGAGCTCAATGAAGTATAAAATGCACCATATGGACAATAGTTATCAAACACATCTTTATTCAATTACCCATAATTATGCAATTAGGGCTTTGACACGACCCTCTGAATTTCAAGTCCTTGACTCCCATTTATTATACAGACCGTTATATCCACTCAGGGTTTTTAAAGGTTTAAAACATTTTTGCATTTGTTGAAATATGAAACAATTTGTAGCCATGATGATATCAAAATAATCGTTAGTTGCGGCCTGGGTGTGTTTGATTCAGTAGAACTCACTGAAATTCTCCTATTGCGTTACATTAATAAAGGTCAATTAAGCAACCACAACTTTGCGCCATAGTCCATTAGAGACATTTAGCCTAATGCCTATCTCCTTATTTAAGATTTTCCTTGACGTGTAAATGCTAGTGGTCTGTGCATTTTGTGCATGTGTCCCTGTTTAATTTCCACAACTACAGCAATAGAGGACACACATCTATTGCGCATTGTTTACGTAAAGCCTGCTCCCATCCATATTCTCCCTCCCCTTGATTGCTTTGAAAACAGGCTTATAATTATAAGCACATTTTCAAGCAGGAGGAAAAATCCTATCCGTTTGATCTCCCAGGTATAAATATGGGCAGCACAACAGAATCTCATCTCCTGTGTCAGCTCTTCCACCGCAACGCGATCTCCTCATGGGAATGCTTTTCTGCTGTGCAAATCAGTCAGATCAGTGCGGGCCGTTTCTTATCTGGACATGAGAGGGAGGAAGGGATGGTGAGGGAGGGATGTTTCCCCACCGAGGAATAATACCTGAAATCTCCCGGGCTGCCTCAAAAACCCATCATCATTTTGCGATGAGGTACGGTACTTATTGTTAATACTGTTTAAAATCCTTAACTTCATTTTCCCCCTATTACTCTGTTTGATTTTGGTAGATTACTCAGTCATGTGTGAGCTGTAGTTGTGCTCGGGTTTCAATTATTAGTTTAGCTTTCATTTATCGGTGGCCATCGTGAGATCTTCTTGATGGCATCACCGCTTCGTGTCAGCTCAGCAAATCTGTTTTTACCCTTGTGCTGCAAGGTGTTAAAGCCAGGATAAAAATGCTCGTGTGGGGCTTTGGGGAAGGGTTTCTTAGCCGAATTGACTTTTGATTGGATCGGCAATACCCTGCAGGGCGATCGCACATTGCTATCTCTTCTCGCTTTTTTCACGCACCTAGCTCACTCGCATAGCGACTTGCTTTGTTCACAGCTGTATGACTTTCACCTCTGAGTGATATCTGTTGTCTACATGACGCAAAACATTAAAAACCCCGAGCCCCAGTGGAGACATTATGCCGGTCGCCATGCTGGCTCTTCGTCCTTCGCTAGCATCATGAGTTGACAGTGGATAAACAATGGGGACAAACAGTCACTCCCACCAGCATCGATCTAACTCCCTCATTGCCGCCTGCTTTTTTTTTTTTTTGTCAACAAACGCCACACTGATTCCACCTCCACACAATTTATATGGAAGCCCCCTTGCGCCCCACCCCATCCCCCCTTTGCACCACAACTGACAAAAATGATAAATGACCCACCACTTCCTCCTTGTGCCACTACCTCTCTGTGTGTTGCGTGTCCGAGACACTACAAGCCTATTTCTCCCTTCACAAAACCCAATAATGCATGTTCCATTTTTGAAAGTGTACATTTTGGTATTTGCTGCGAGTTGAGGAGGCGGGCGGCTGGCAAATTTATTGCTTGTAGGTTGTTGCTTTAATTTTCACATGTCAACATGTCACTGGTGTAAATTCAACCATGCAGGACCATCCGTATCATGATTTCAAACCTTCAAAGTGGACAAGGAAAGTAATTCATTATGTTTTCTAATCTTACTCACTAGGGGTTGCAACTGGGGCAGTGAATCAAATTGATTAGATTATTTTTTTAAATTGACCATTTAAAAAATAGCAAAATCGGGAAATTGAGGCATAACGCAAATTAGTTTTACAATATGTGTTTACAGTTGTTAATAACTACATTGTGGCAGATGAGCAAGGTATGCACAAGAGATGCATTTTAAGTTTGTAAGTGCTTTAAAATCAGTCTAGATCATTGTTTGAATACTTAGCGCATGGTTTATTTTGGCACAAGCAAACCCTTAACTAAATATTAGGTTTTACTTCTTCAAATAAAATCAAGTAAATTCATCATCTAGAATAACTGAAAAAACTTTTTTGTGGGGTTAGGGGGTCGTATAACCAAGTCCCAGATGCAAGTAACGATTACTCCGAAAAATGGTTGTAGATTAATCAATGAATCACATTTTTTAACTCGAATGTTCATGTTGTATCCTAAAGGTGTGACAACCGACAACAATTGACTAATCATTCAGAAGCATAAATTTGTCCAAGCCCAATCAGAAATTCAGCCTTCCAATATTCTTTTTTTAAGCACTCTATGAAACTGGACTGACAATTGTATTGATTCAAAATAAGACATTTACAAACATCTGCTTTTATTTTTTGAAACATCGATCAATATTTTTGCTAATTTCGCAACCTTTTTACAGAATAAATGAATCATTAAAACCTCATTCATGCATTTTCTGCACTGTCAATTTGAGAGGGGAAAAAAAGTCCTTTTGAATGAAAAGATAGACGCATGTTTTTAGAGATCTGATTCATTGTCACAATAAGTGACAGATTAATGGATTATTAAATTAATTATTGGTTGCAGCCCGACTTTAAAACATCAACATTGCAAAATGACATGAATTTGTTCAGTAACTGGTTTTGACCCTAACATGTAATAAAATAGTTCATCAGTTTACCCAAAGTAAATGTTTTATTTCATTTGAACACAGACATAGTCTGTTTTTGTTGACAACAATCAATTTGCATTTACTGTTGAAGCTGAAATTCCGAGGATTTGAGCAACTTTGGATTACAAAAAAATGTTAATTGGTGTGTATATAATTGGTATGTTTTTGAATAAATTCTTTTACCACACAATCAGGTCTCCCTCTTCGCTGGTCTGTTTTCAGTGCCACTCAAAAGATATAATCAACCACATCCAGAGTGGGGTCAATTATTTCTCCTTTGCCTTCAGTCTCTTCTCTTGTTTTGTATCTGATTAAATTGTCCTCCGTGTAATCACACGGATAAGATCGCAGATAATTCTGACATGACAGTTGGCAATTGGGATTTTTTTTTTGCCATCTGTATTAGATAACGACTTGGCTGTTCATTTCCGCTCTTATGCAGCCCTTGACGCCAATTGCTTTTTCTAAAGCCTCCAAAAACGATTTCCAGTTTCTGAACTCTTGCTAACGTTTTACTGTACAGATCTAGGCTCACTGTCTGTAAATGGGGCACATCATTTCTATAAATAGCCGTAGCTAACTAATCTGAGGAGGGTGCATGTGTGATATATATTTTATTTATTGCCTAGTGGTGATCAAGGCTATTGATGAAGGTGTTTGGGTTCCTCTCACTGCTCCACTTCCCCACCCAGGGGAGTAATACCGTTGAGAAATGTCTTCATTTCACCTCTCAGCTCCACCATTCCCTAATGACCCCTACAGCGCTATCTCTACCTCTCTGCAGTGTTCCCATCACCCCCAAAGCTCATCCACTCAGCTTTTCCCACTGTGAGGTAATCCATTTTACACTATCATGCTAGTCCCAGACCCTCCCGACCGTATAGCTTCTGCTTCAGCTCACGGGTCCAAAGTAGCACGAATGATTGTGAGATTAGCGGTTTTGTTTTCATCGTGGCAGTAATTATCCTCACAAAGTGATGTTATGAATGTGCGGTGAAAGCAGCCTCTCATTTGGTTGCCTTTTGTTTTGGATGACTTTGGCCTTGATGGGATCTGACAGGATTCAATCTAATATACATTTTAGGCAGAGCTCCTTCTATGCAGAAAATATTTTCCTGTCTTGCTTAGTTTTTCCATAATCACTCATGGAAAATGGTTATGATGAGTAGCAAAGACGTCTCATTGTTTTAAAGGGCAAAATGGTCCAGGAGTGTACACAGTTGAGTAAATTAAATTCCTGCTATGGCATAAAATGAATTGCTGCAAAAGAAGCAACGGTGTAAATATTTGCAGCTCAACTAAAGCTACTGACTTGTGCATTCAGAGGTAACTCGTGTAGGTAGCCCGAGTGGGAATTTGGCATAGTGTTATACACTATTTCACAGCCCTAAGCCTTTAATCACAGCGGTCCCGATGAATGCACAAAATAGAACACACCTTTCATATTTATTCCATATTGATGAATGCCAGGGCTGTCTTATAGCAACAAAGCAAGTGAGGTTTCTGAAACTAACTTTAAAAAAAAATCAGGAGCTTGTTTGTTGCAGCTTAAAATTGATCTCTTCAAAGAAAGCGTCAGAGGCGGAATACGAATGCAGAATTTTTGCTTTTACTTTATGTATTTATGATGGATAGTCCTGCACAGAGACCTTGTCCACACATCATATTACAGTTTCTTCTAAAGTAATTCGCCGCATGTTAATCCGTTCAAGGCACCTTGTGTAATTACATACATTACCTGGCCTGCACACATTTGTTTCCGTTTACAGTGTCAAGATTAACAGGCTTACAGATTACGGTTGACACGATTCTTAACGATTTAACTTTGTGACCCTATGCTCACTTGCTACTGAAGCATTTTTTGTCTCCATGTTTGTCCATTCTACGCATTCAGCCGTTATTCATGTGATTTTTTTTTTTTTTTTTTTTTTTTTTTTTTTTTTTTGCTGCAACGATTTTGCGTTATATAAATCTGGACTTGTCAAACACCTGAATAAGTGCTTGGTGTAAGAACACATACACATGCACATACATACAGTAAGCATGCATCCAAAAACCAGAAATGACTACGTTATCGCATGCACGGACCTACTGTCGTTTTACTAACCGTAGCAAGAATTGAAGCCCCTGGCAAACATCCTTTATTGCCACTTACTAACCTTGCTTGAACACATTGATTTGGGAGCATTATTTACCGTCTCTACTGTGAAAATGCTACTGTGTGTGTCTTACGGTGGGAGCAATAAGTTTGAAAGAAGTGTTCTTTGTACAGATTTCAACACTAAGAATATTATGATTTTTCTCTTCTAAAATGAATCTGAGTACTACTCAAAAGCTCATCTGCCTCATCTTGTTCAAACCATCAACAATAAAATGAAAGAAAAGCCCATGGGGGGAAAAAATTGTTGCGAAATGGAAGCGTAACCTTTATCTTCGAGACACACTCGATACCCCAAACAGGGAGCCTGGGATGAAACATGAATTAAAATAGCACTTTTCTAGCTAAGGTACTCAAAGTGTTTTACACTGAGTACTCATTTACCTGACGCCGTGTCTTGCTCAGGGACTCTTCGACATGGTGACAATTGTCGGAGATTGAACCCACAACCTCTTCACTTATATCCTCTGTTTACAGCCACGAGGGATCAATTGTTAGACTGTTCATATATGTCTTTACCTATAATTTTGCTAAGGGACGTTGTTTTTGTTGGCTATAGTATTTTGTACCTCTCATCGTTTGTTTTACTGTCAGGCAAAGCAACATTAGCTGCTGTGATTTATTTTTTATGATGTGTACGCTAATAAGAGGGTATCTGAGGCAAGAAATGATGCCTAAGGCTTTTTTTTCTTCATTAAGGTACTCATATTACCCCTAGGCTAGCCTCAGCCGTCATGTTTTGTGTGGCAAATTTAGTTCTTTACATGAAAGAAAACACAGTCATGCTCACATGCAACAATTAGAAATGCTACCTTTTATAAAGTTTACATTTATATTCAGCCCGCACACTGTTGCAGTCAAAGGATTCACTTAATTCTATGATCTGAAATTGAGTCCATAGCACCCGCTCAGGAAGGCAAAGTTAAGTGACAACATGAGTAGCATGTCCTATTCACCCCCCAATTCGTCATGCCTCTGAGTACGACATAACTCCAGTGTTGCCACGGACGATATGCTTGCCAGGACTTAGCAAGTGAACACGGTAGTTAGTTTATTTGGCTGTCACCAGCAGCAAGGCTGTGAATCGGATTGGATTTGCTGGGGCAGAACGGGAAGCAAATGGGCAATTTTGATTCGTTTGGCCTTAGAAGTCGAGAAATCCTTTGATTGATTATTTTGTCAAATACCATAAAGCAGCTACCTTGATTGAGCTGGACTGACTCAGTCACAGGGCCTTGGCATACTTGGCCCCATTCACACTTTTGCACAAGTGCAACGGCAGTGTCAGGAAGGACAAGAGGATGAGGAAGCGGGTGGGGGGCGGGGCAGTCTGCATGAGGCTACATATGGCCAAACCGAGTATTGTTTACCCTCAGTTGTTCCAGCTGAGGACCAGACTCCATCTCCATGTTCCTCATCACTTCTCATTAATCTAGCTGCGTAGCTCTGGCCTTTTTCCCATGAGTTGGAGGGAGCGGGCGAACGTCATTTGTCTATCCTCGCTGCCGTCACCTGCTTCTTTGTGCCAACGGTTCCTTCTGTCACGCTTGCTTTTGAAAACCTTGAGGGCATTTATTTTAATTGTGTTTGCACCAACGTGTTTTCTCAGCACCCCCTCCTGCTGCCCATTCATCACCCCCCCTCCCCTCCAACACACACACACACCTTTTTTTTTTTTTTTCCCGTGTAGTTCTCTGCCCAATGCCTCTATTTATGGTGACCGTCAGTCCATGTTTACTATGACGGGGCTCATATTGAGAATGAGCTCTTCTGCATCTTTTGAGAACAAAAATGGCGCCTTGCTGATTACACATTATCCTCCATCTGCCACTTTGTGCATGACATAAGACAGTGACTCTGAAACACTCTGGTCCCTCTGCACCTTTTGGCTGTTCTGGGGTTTATGGATATGTCTGCGAGGAAGCATAAAATATTCATGCTCTCATGCCTTCTTCCTACATTTTTGCATCTATTATTTTGTTACAGCGATGCATGCGATTATTTGGTGTTTTCCTTACAAGCAGTAATCAGATAAGGTCTATCTTGCTCCTTTAAATGTCACGTATTATATCAATAAAAGATTCTCAATCTTTTTGCAAGGATATATTCCGTGAAATGTATATGAATAGTTTATTTTTTCTCCGCATCGAAGTACAACAAAACCAGCGTGAAGCTTTTTTGAATGTTTTAATAAAAAACAAAAAACCTTTGCTTGCTGTACCATCTGTCTGATTTATTAAACATTGGAACTACAATTGTATTGGGGTCTCTAAACATATTTTATTCAGCAACTCTAAAAGATAGACAGTGTAACATAATCCGTTTTATTTCTGGCTTGTATGCTGGAAAAGTGCTTCACTAATGACAATCTGCATCTGTTTAAAACGTAACAAATGGAAGGCTTACAACGCTGTTCAAAGAAGTCGCTTTGACAGTTTACCAATAAGTTGAATCATGTTTCAATTGATTGTCTCTTCATTTGAAAAGGAAAAAGTGTTGTTCCTGTCACGGCATTAAAAAACATGAAATTTGTTTTTTTTTTGTTTTTAATCAAGAGGCCTGACTGACATTCACTCTCAGGTGCTTGCTTAACCCCTCCCCATATTTTTAAGTGTCATTATTTGTCCCTAAACTAATCATATACTTTAGCACATTACCTAAAGTAATCAATTACTTTAGTAATTTATTACCAAAAGTGACTGATTTGCTATCGTAATCAGTTACTTTACTACCTAATATAGTCATTTACTTTAGTACTTAATTGCATAAAGTAATCGATTACCTTGGTACAAAATTACCTAACTTATTCGATTACCTTAGTATTGACATTACCTAACACACTCAGTTACTCCAGTACCTAACAAGCTTAAGTAATCAATCACTTTATCACTTAATTACCTGACATAATCGATTCCCTTCGTACTTAATTAGCTAACTCAATAGATTATCTTAGCTCTTAGTTACCTTAAGTAATAGATGCCAGCCATTTATGACCCTTCTTTAGCCAAACACTTGAAAATAGAAGTCAACACAATATAAATAAAGCCCCGGGATTGACAACATAAAAATATGTCTTTGGTATTGAATGAGTTAAGCATGTTGCTTCACGCGGATTTCCCTTTAACCCACTAGCTTTGCTTTGGGTGACCATAGGCTAAAATGCTAATACTCAGTGCTCAGCAGATATTATCGCAATGACTTGGGAAAGATGAGTCATGCGTTCCAATTCTGTGTATCTTGTGTCACAGTTTAGTCTGATTTCAGCCCATGTCAACACCATCATCATGCTCCAACATAACCTCACTCTGCCATTGTTTGTCTTTTTTCCGTTACGCGTTGACGGAAATAATTAGTTTGACATTTGGGCAGGGTTGAATTACGCATTTGATCTCATTAAGGTGTTTCTCTACCAAAATAAGTATGTAGCTACAAAGTTTATGTTGTTGGTGCTGCAAAATAATGAATTAAATACAAACACATGCACCCTGAAATGATGGATTTTACAGATTATTTTCAACCAAAGAAAAGCTGTTTGATTGACTGCAAAGTACAGTTTTTGCCTCTGGATATTGAATTTTTATAAAAAAATAATCCATAGTTTTTTAATGTTGCTTGTGCCTTTTTGCTTATATATATATATATATTTTTTTTTTAATATTAAAAATGATTCAGTGATTGTGGTACCAAGTGATGCCAAAACATCAAATACATTATTTTGTCCAATTAAAAAATAAAAAAAATGAGCCAAATCTCCTTTAGGTATTAAATTCCTTCAAGGAAAAAATCTCCACTCTGCTATGACGTCCTTGTATTTTTTTTTTTTTTTTTCTCAAATTGTCGATCAACCATGAAAAGACATCTGCATTCTCCAGAAGACATTTATTTGTGCTGGAGTTATAAATAGACGATCAATTTTGAAAAATTAGGAGAGAATGATGGAAACAATTTGACTTGGTACACAGTAAATTTCTATGGTGCAATTTACCCTAAAAAGACTATTTGGCCCCGGTCAATAGTAAAATTTGCACTTTGATTTGCCGTGAATGATTTACACTTCCAAATTATTATGTTAACATATTACCCTACTGGGACCAATTATAGTCTTTTTAATGTAAAATGTGTTGCAATAGTTCCCGTTTACATTAGGTGTCCAACTTTGAGGCACAGGCTGATTAAGACTAATCCAACCAGTACTACAGTATATACAGTGGATTGATTCTATCTATTTTTACTTACTTTATCCAAAAACTTTTTTGTTTACTGTGGGGAAACTTAGATGCAACCTGGAATGGGGAAGTGCACTTGCAAATAAATCCAGACTCGATGTTGATTTTCGCTGCAAGGCTTGAGGGAAGGAAGAGCTTGGAGGTTGACCTTGATCACTTTAAATGGAAAATTGGCTGGCTCCATTTCCTACACCCAATAGGCTGTGTAAAACGATAGTTATCTGTATAGAATTCTATTATAATCTGTGGGGTGTTTAGCTCCACTCTCGTCTGTGCAAAATCAATGAATTGATTGCAGCTGATGGACCACATTGCGAGTCTTGCGCTGTGTTGTGAGTCTCCTGTCATGTTTTTAACAGGAACCGATTTTTAATTAGGCTGCCATCAAACAATGATGTTGGAATCAAATCATTTCTGTGGTTTTGCTGGTGACTGTTAATATTGTCGGGTTTGTTCCATTTATGATGTTGCGGCTTTTTTTTTTTGAGTGTGTTTGTAATTGCTTATTGCATAACATGAAAATCTTGAACCGGGAATTTCAGCTCTCCAGTCACTCGTGCTCAGCATATTAAAGTGAAATTAAACTTATTTATACATCAGCAGTAAAATGTTAATTTGTCCCTCCCCAATTTGATAACTAAACTATTTTTCATATACAATTGAATCTATAAAACACATGTTGCCACTGGTTGTCAACTGAAAATGATATTCAATGTACTCAGGGTTCAGCTAAGAACCAATCACAGTTCAGTTTGAGAATATCACTTGACCAAAGCCAGGAAACATGCTAAATTACACAATATTATAGGGATACTAAACATATTTTAACATAGTTTGTATTTTGTCTCCAATTAACCACGATATTTTTCACGTACATTTAATATCTTTAAAAACACATTTTCCACTCGTGATATCATCTTCAGTCAACAACTTGTACTCAGGGCTCAGGTAATGACCAATCATGTCTCAACTTACAAACATAACATGACCAAACCCTGAAAACAGGTAAACTGTGATTGGTTGTCACTTGACCCTTGAGCATTTGATGCCATTTTCAGTCCACAGTAAGTGAAACATGTTTTTAAATGCATAACTTGATTATTAAATTAATCAAGTTGAAATTTCAATTTTGTCTATCCTTAATTTTATAACAATTTTTGAATGTTTTAGTGTTTGTCGACATGAAATGTAATTATTAGCACCTTAATGCTAATCGCAATTGCTAATCCGCTCACCGCAATTGCTAATCGGTCAATTCTGGTGGTGTCAAAAATGTGTATTTATAGGAGAGAGTGATAAATTGACCAAACCTCGACAACAGCTGAGCCACTGTTGGTCATTAACGGATCCTTGAGCCAATATGGAAGGTGTTAATTGTACATTAATTTGCTTATCAATTATGGACAAAATCTGAAGTTTTTACAGCTGAAAATGGCTCAGTAAGTTTAGTTTTCCTTGAATTATGTGAAGCCTGCACTTTTTTAGGAGTTTACTTTTATGCACATGAGTTGGCCGTTTGCGTAGGGGGTTTTGGCGTCCCTTTATTTTGTGTAGGTGAGCACAAGAGTATTGTGGAATGAACCTTTGGAGTGCAGGAGCAGGCAGTGTGTTCGTCTTCTGCAAACCTTAACCCACACAAAAAAATAGGATGCCAAGTCATTAGTATTATTATTATTATTATTATTATTATTAAGGTGATGCCGGATAACTAAAAGTTTTGGGTTTTTTTTCTTGTTTTGCAGATATATTGCCGCCAGGGTGACCTGATTTGTCCGTGAGATCGTTCTCCAATCAGGCATATTAATCAAAAGCTCCCCAGGACATGGGTGGGAACATCGCATGACGGGCAGGTGATGGAGTCTTCCATCATTTTTCCCCGCCACTGACTCATCCCGTCAGCTTTCCCTCAGAGGCAGAAGTGTGTATCAGCGATCCCAGGCCCTCCACTTCTCTGCCATGGTGACATAAGCGGCATTGCAAAATGAGGGCCAGTCAACGTGAAAGCATCTCATTTCTTTCTCCAGTAGCTGCTGCAGCTGCCACCTCCACACCTTTTGCGTTTTGTTCCAAAAACGACTGATTTATTTTCTTCCTTGCTCGCCGTTTTCAACCCTCCTGCGGGGGGCAGCGGTGCGGCGAGAGACGATGCTGGGATGCGTGACTCGCATCCGTCGGCTGGTCCGTCTCCTCCCTCTGCAGACGTCCCTCCTCCTCCTGTTTCTCTTCTGCACTGTCAGCGTTTTCATCTCGGCCTACTTCCTGTACGGCGTCAAGCGGGAGCTGGAGCCGTCGGCGGTGGGCGTGGCGGGCGCAGAGGGAGCCTCGGCCGACTCGGACGACCTGAGGGTCACGCCGTCTCGGCTTTTACCTCTGCGGAGCGTCTCGGGGGGCCCCGGAGTGGATCCCGCCGGGGCCAGGACAGATCCTGTAGTTCTGGTCTTTGTGGAAAGTCAGTATTCCCAACTGGGTCAGGAGATTGTGGCCATTTTAGAGTCCGGACGGTTCCAGTACCGAACCGAGATATCGCCCGGGAAAGGGGACATGCCAACGTTGACGGACAAGGAGAGAGGACGTTTCACACTGGTGATTTACGAGAATATTCTGAAGTACGTTAACCTGGACGCGTGGAACCGAGAACTGCTGGACAAGTACTGTGTGGAATACGGAGTGGGCATCATTGGCTTCTTCAAGGTTAGGACATAACACAGTTTCACCTCCTCCCCCAAGCTATAACTCGCACCTCCTGCCCTGTCCATCTGGCTGTGCCGTCTTAAAACAGATGGGATTCACGGGGTTGGAAAAAATCTGCTTGGTTCAATATCACTTAGTCCCCTTTCACACCCGCTCATGTTTTGTTTATAAATTTTTATTTGGATGTCTGCCCACCTTTACTCTCCCGTCTCGTATTTCATCCCCCTTGGTTTTACTTTGTCAGACTTTCCTGTATGTCTGTCTGTCTCTGTCTATATCTATAGGTATCTATCTCTCTCCATATATTTCTATCTCTTTATATCTATTTCAGTCGATAGAGATTGATCGATAAATCTCGCGATCTCTATCTATCTATCTATCTCTATCCATCCATCCATCCATCCATCCACACACACACTACATACATACGTACATACACACACTTTGTTTTACGCCACAAAGTCCACTCGCCCAAGGGCTGTTCTCACATCTTTGTGTTTTTTTTCCACTTCTGAGACATGAAAAGAATATAGAGTGAGGGAGAGTTGTATGGATGGTGTGTAATGATAATGATGTTAGGTGGCGAAGGTAGTAAAGCTTGGTGGGATTTAGTGTGAAGACCAGAAGCAGGAGTGCATCCTAATGACTGACATTCTGCTCCGTTATCTGTAAGTGTTGGTGTACATAATAGATCACATTGACAATAATACCATTTATTTCTTTAGAAAACATTGTTTTGCAGTGATGGGTGCGCCGGTAGTGGACTAAAGCAATTTTTGTAATCAGGACTCTTAAAAATATTAGGATCCTCTGTCGATAATTAATCGAGTAAATTCTTTAAAATAAGAATACATTTTAAAAATTAAGTTCATACCGCAATATGAAAAAATATTTAACAAAAAGAGACGTCAGTCATAGAACTAAGGGTGCAATGATTAATCGGCAACTAATGTTATCAAATAATTTGATCATCAATGAAGAGCAAAAATTGTCCAATTGAAACATTTACAAACGTCTTTTATTTTGGAAAATAACTGACATTTTTCACCGTTTCGAGACATATTATGGACCAAACCACTAACTGAATTTTATATACATTGTTTATCTGGATAAAAAATAGAAAAAAAAATGTCTTCTTCATCACAACAGAATAAAATTACCTTCACACCACACAGGCATATCAGAAGGGCCCAACTACTTTTGCTGTCACTGTACAGCTAACATGTGAAAGAGGTGTTGTTTTTTTCCCACTCCCCAATTACGTAACATACCATGTTTCTGCATGCTTAAAAATGCATGGATAAAGAGAATACTTGTGAATACTAGAAGGGACATAGTAAAGTATTTAACACTGTCAGGATTTGCGTTTGATTAAGAATATCACATATAGTTAGTTACGTGCACGGTCCTGTCCAGAAGCTGGCTGTCAATATTTAATACATTTTTACTCGGGAATTATATCTAATCCATCCACTCAAACGTACACAAAAGCGTGAGTGGAAGTTTGCATCCATAGCAGTTGAGACGTAAGCGACCTGGAGAACAGGGATGATGGGAGAGGAATGTTTCAATGAATAGGCGTTGAACCCCTCTGTCTTTGAATGTTTAAGGACACAGCAGGAGGCTTATTCATTTTGTCTGCAGTCTCAGATCAGAGCAGATTGAGCATCGCAGGTAGAAACGGCCTCATGCATTCCCATTTGAGTAGACCTGACATCCCTTATTTCACACATGACGGAAGAAATCTGGGAATTATACCCGATGCATTTCTGTCCTCATTGCCGTGCCGCGTGATGAATTGGTGTGATTTATTTATTTATTTTTTTTAACAGGCCAATGAGAACAGCCTACTGAGTGCACAGCTGAAAGGATTCCCCCTATTTCTCCACTCTAACTTGGGTCTGAAGGACTGCACGGTCAACCCCAAGTCACCCCTGCTCTTTATCACCCGATCCGGGCAACCGCTGCCCGGGCCTCTCCCCGGAGATGACTGGACCGTCTTCCAATCCAACCACTCGACGTACGAGCCAGTGTTGCTGGCCAAGACCCAGTCGGCTGAGAGCATTCCGTCCATGGGACAGAACGCCGCTCTGCTCCCATCGGTGGTGCAGGACTTGGGCCTTCATGATGGCATCCAGAGGGTCCTGTTTGGGAATAACTTAGTCTTCTGGCTCCATAAACTGGTTTTCGTGGATGCCGTGGCCTTTCTTACCGGGAAGAGGCTCTCCTTGTCCCTGGAGCGCTACATCCTGGTCGATGTGGATGACATCTTTGTGGGAAAAGAGGGCACCCGCATGAAGGTGCCTGATGTTAAGGTGAGTTTGTGTGCCGCGGCAAAAATGGACCCAAAAATGAACCAACGCATTCTGGGTTAAATCAGGGGTTACAAACCCACAGGCAATGACCATGTGGCTCCTAAGCCCCGTCCTAGTGGCTCCCTGTGGGGAATGTGTGTGTATATGTGTATGTACATATATATATATATATATATATATATATATATATATATATATATATAATAATATATATATATATATATATATATATATATATATATATATATATATATATATATATATATATATATATACACACACACACATAATATAATTTTTTTTTTTTGTGCTTACGTGCTTTACAAACATCCCCCAAACATTCTTAACTTTTTCCAATGCGGTAACAATTTGAATACATTTTCAATTTCAGCATTTCTGTTGAATTAGTCACCACGATTTAAAACGATTATTACTTACCAAATATAATTGAAAAGCACTGCGTTAAGTTATTTGTTTTTGTCATTATATTTTTTTTTAAACATCCATATCCACACACTTTACAATAGAACAAAACAGAACACAATCCAGATTTTTGCTTGAGTGTCCAAACTTTTAACACAATTTTAAATTGAGATATTACTCTTTTTTTTTTTTTTCCAAGAAAAAGGCTGATGTTCATAATGGCCGAGGATTTACCGCAGTTTGACCCAGCTTCCTCCTGTATAAAAAATAATAGCATTTATTTCTCTTTTAACCCAACTATTTTTAAAATGTGTGCATGTCAGTCAAAGTGGAACAACTTTATCAGAGAAAAAAAAAAAACAAAATTCACTTTTAAAATGTATCACACAGTAGTTGTCACCCATCTGTTAGCCGTAATAAAAGTTACCTCTCGGTGGCACGCTGTGCCAGTCATATTGACAGCTCCTCTTCTCCATCCACTTTTCCTTTTGAATGCGTTTGTCCCTGTAGGCCGCTCAAAGCTGACAGGCCCCAACGCTCGCGCAGTCACAGAAGCTCCGCAGCGATGAATATTTCAGGGGCCCGCAGACATTGAAAGAATGTTGAAAAGCTCCTTACTCGTGTCCCCTCGCAGTGGAACAGACCCCCTCACAAGTTGAGGCACAGGATGTATGAAAAGTTATGGAGGATGCATCAAGGCTTCCTCGTGGGCGACGCCGCGGCAAACTTTTAGGAATACATCACACCGTGACAAGATGGTGAAATGTGCGAGCGGGTGTGTGCTGGGAGTCTCAACCAGCGAGCAGATCAAATGAAACAAACACCCCAAATCAGAGGAGAGCCAAATATCAAACGAAATGGAGGAGGGGATGGTGGATGTTTACTGAAAGCGAGCTAGAGGATGAAATATGCATGCGGGCCCGTGTGCCTCATCGTCCTCGTGCCGCCTCGTTAATGTGCCGCTTCGCCAGCTTGAGCACATTGTGTGCCCGTTCCCACTCGCTCTCCTCCCACTGTGTGTTCAGGCCCTGCTGGAGACGCAGAGGGAGATGCGTAGCCATGTTCCCAACTTCACCTTCAATCTGGGCTTCTCAGGGAAATTCTTTCACGCTGGTAAGGCTCCGTGAGCATGACACTGAATAAAATAACGCTTTGAGGTTGTCAAATTGGGGCTCATGATATTTTTATTCGTCTTCGTCCCCTTTGCTCTCTTTTTTTTTCTTTTTACATCCTCTTATCGACACACTTTCCCCGCCACACTAATATTTGAACCCTTGTGACTCATTCGTTTCTCAAATCACTCACCCCATTTCACCTTCCCTTTTTTTTTCTTTTTTAAATTTCTAACACTTCCTTCATCTCCCATCCTGCTGCTGCCGCCTCCTCCTCCCTTTGGATATTCAGGATCAGATGAGGAAGACCTGGGCGATGATCTGCTGCTTTCCTATGTGAAGGAGTTCTGGTGGTTCCCGCACATGTGGAGCCACATGCAGCCCCATCTCTTCCACAACCAATCTGTGCTGGCCGAGCAGATGTTGCTCAACAAAAAGTTTGCCGTGGTGAGTGGAAGTACGGGGAGGAACACAAACGTGATACATGAGAAAGAGGAAGAAAGTCTCCTGAGCATTGTGCTTTATTTAATTTTCCTGATCTCATCTGACACAGTTAACTTGACAATGTAATCACAACCATCTTAGGTGTCATCTTCCATTTACGAGAAGCCGTAGTAGGTTTTTTTTCCTGTTTACACAGATAGAGAAGGTACATTAATACCCTTTCATGCATCCTTTTCGAAATTGCGTGATGCAAAAATGCAGCGTTATTTATACTTAGAATTGTGCCCAAAAATGCATTCACAAAAGAATCAAGACTCTTATTTACTCTGACTCGGAATCAACTAAAGAAAAGGCAACAAATATCACCTCGCATACCAATGGCGTGCATTGAAAGTAAATGTCAAAATAAACACACTGAATAATGCACGGATGTCAATGCAATCGCAGTACAATGTTTTTATTTTGGGGTTGGCCTTGCTACCACCTAATTACAACACACTGCCTTTCAAAAAAAAAAAAGTATCATATTCAATCACTTGAGGACGCTAAGGAACTAATAGTCAATTACACTGTCAGTTTACTTAATGCACAGTATTGCACTCAGCTTCAATGTGAGTTCTAGCCACTAACAGTGGTGCATTCACATGCAGTCAGACAATTCCCATTCAGACAGAAAAAAGACAAATGTTAATGTGGGCTTTCTATCAATCTATAAAATCTAACATCAGGAATGATGGGTGAGATTATTTTAATATTTTACTTGGTTACAATTAAGGGTGCATCTAGTCACTTAGGTTTGCAATATCTAATCAAATCAAATAACATGGCTTCTGTCTTCATTCTATCGGCAGGTAGACAAGGCATGTAGCAAGTAGTAATTGTGGTCCATGTGCTGTTTTGGTAGAGAAAAAAAAAAGACACTTTGTCTCAGTTTTTCATTCTGTCTTGTAAACTGGAGTAGAACATGACTATTCACCTTTCAGAATTGGTGTCAGCAGTGTAGTATCAGCAATAGTACTGAAAGATTTAATCTATTACTGTTGGTTAGGGGTGGCAAAAAATGTGCTTTATACATGACTGCAAGCCTTTGGGGAAATCCTATCTCCAGATTCTCTTGGGACTCCAGAGACACCAGAAAACTTTAAATACTTCCTTGTTGCTCATCAGGGGATTTTTGATCATGTTTTTCTTGTGGAAACTTTCCTTAATTCCTACATTGGAACGAAGCCGTTTGCCGACACAAACTGCATGGAAATGATTTAACGTTGTTTCTCTCACTTGACTTCCAGGAGCATGGAATCCCTATCAACATGGGCTATGCTGTGGCGCCGCACCATTCGGGCGTCTACCCTGTCCACTTGCAGCTGTACGACGCCTGGAAGAAGGTTTGGAGCATCAAAGTGACCAGCACCGAGGAATACCCGCACCTCAAGCCGGCCCGCTTTCGGCGAGGTTTCATCCACAGCGGCATTAGCGTAAGGGCACTTTACTTCAACACCCAAATATCCACCAGGCCTCATTAACTCGTTACCTCTGGCGTCTCGCCATCCGTCAACGTTACCCTTCACCGTTTACACGCGCTATCCTTCATTCATTAATGATCTCCTTCTTTACCTCCTCCAGTTATTTTGCATTCACCTCCCTCTTGGCCAGCAATAAATCTTTGTCATATATTCTCCACTGCGCAAAATGACAGTGTAGCCTAGCATGAGACGTCTGCCTGAAAACAGCTGTCCAGCATAACAACAATTGGCGTCTCTTCACCGCCAGCTGCCACTCGAAAGCTGCACTAAATTTTCGTCTTCTGAATAGAGTGGACCCCTGCTATTTATGGGGGAAAGGACCTTAGCCCTGATTTTGATAGTTTAGTCTTAGTTTGGTGAAAATTATGTGAAGAAAAACAGTCATGGGTAAGGTCACAACTTTATTGATTTATTTATTTATTTGGTATGGTTCCAGCTCACAATAGCTAAAAGATGATACAGTACAATGCATGTCATACATACAGTAAGCCAGCTGTTCTCAAATAGGCGTATGGCCGCTTTGCTCCCCGGCTCGGGATCTCATTACCACCTGACCTCACAATCACCACATCTTTCCCAGTCTTCAATTCATGATTAAAATCCACCTATTTCAAATCGCTTATTTTCCCTGATTTAAGATAGCCTGGCTATTTCCTTTTTATGAATCTGTATTGTGACCTTGTGTGTCAAGAAAGTTGCCTGTTGTATAAAATGTACTGCCTGTTGAATAAAATGTACTATATTATTATTAATATTATTATTATTATTATGGGTACTCCTGGAGTATATGGAGACGCGTTATGGGAAGTTGCCCCTGTTAAGTTAAAGGTACTATTATAACGATGATAATAATAATAATTCTTGTTAGTATTAGTCGTTGTAGTATTGGTACTCTTGGGGGTACTTCAAGGCACTTTATGGTTTAAAAAAAAAAGAGCAAATTAACGAACATGAAACATCTTATTGTGAACTGTGTTATAGTGATTTCTTTGCAAAACATTGTATGCCTTTATTTTGTTAAGTTTTATATCCATACACATTATAATTAGTGACTTTATTGTGTGGGGGCAGATGCATCAGAAATATAACAGATAATCTTACGTTATCTATCCTCTGGAGATGTGTACAAAAATATTGCTTGGAGCTACCACTACAAATATAGTTCTGAAGTTTATTAAATCAGACAGGGAGGACCCAGCACCCCCCCCCCCCCCTTTTTTTTGCGCTGTATAAGGGATACTTAGCTTAAAAAAACAACAACAATCTTGCTATTTTTTAAATATATATAAAAAGCACTTTCCTGCAAAATAATAGTTTTTAAAAAATGACTTGTTGAAGGTGGCTTGTGTGATTTAGCACTGATGCGTTTAGGTTTATGATTGGATTAGTGGCACAGCAGCTTTTTGTTTACTAAATTCTGGATTTGTATGCTACAATCTCAAAGAGAAGCAGTACAGAAAACGGACGGATGGAAGATAAATATTGCATATACTGTTGATGGCACTTTGCCACAAAATTATAGAAAAATAGTGTCAGATTATAGAAATTTGCTGGGTGTTTAGTTGCTGAGAATATGCCTCAAAATCTATCTGCAAATAATTGTAGTTGCAAGAGCCAAACCGCAAGTATGCCATTCCTCTATCATAAAGTTCCAAAGCATCATTAGAGTGGAATAAATTTCATTCAAAAGATTTGAAAGGAACAAAAAATAATCTTATCTCCTTCCCTCCCTGGGTGACCTTCATAGCTGATGGAAAACTGTGCAGTCTCAGTCCAGTTTCTTTGTAGCCTTGGCATTCAGCGGGCCTGTGTGGTCTCTGCGCTGTCCTCCCCTGTCCTTGAGATAGTCTGAATGGTCTCGTCTCCCCCGCTTAGCGATGATTGATATTCAGTCCCCCAGACACTTTAAACTGTAAACACAATCCCATCCATTTCCATATAGACATGGATGCGAATAAGAGGTTTGCTTTGGCTAGATGTGCCGCATAATGTGGATGTTATTGAGAGCAAACAATATATGGATAACTGCCAGGAGTGGGCGCTGCACGGCTCCTCGTCTCAGCGGAGGTCCGACGATGTGTGTTTTTAGCTCAATGAAAGCCGTTGGTGTGTGCGTGTGCGGTTTTTAATTCGCTTCCGCCATTTGGTTTGTTGACATTATGTGTGTGTTCCCACAGGTGCTGCCCAGGCAGACGTGCGGTCTTTTCACACACACCATCTTCTATAAAGACTACCCAGGCAGCCCCAATGAACTGGACAAGCTTATCAATGGGGGAGAACTCTTCCTCACAGTTCTGCTGAACCCAGTAAGTCCTAATGCGGCCTTCGTCTTTTGCATTTGAGAGCTTTGTCTGGTGATGTTAAGAAGAATTTCTAAGCGGCGGAACAATGACTCGCCGGTGAGTCATGCGGTGACATCTTTGTGCTTTGCCTTTTAGGTCTGTAGTTCTCTTGTGTGGTTATTTCAAATGTTACTTTCATTTCACCCCGTTCCACATTACCATGCGTACTAGTTACTAGAACTAGGAATGAATTGGCGGCCCTCTAATTGGACCGGAATTTTCCAATTCGAGTTAAATGTGTCTCAGCATATTGTTCACAGGAAAGGAATGTGATTAGGGCTGAGGGAAAAAGAGTTGACAAAAGTAAAGTTCAATTATTGCAAAGTGAAAAAGGCATACGATAGCGGTTTCAGTAAAACAAACAAACATGCAAAAATCCTTTAAAAATAATTATTGAAATAATTGTTTCCAGAAAATAGAAGTTCATCAAACATGCTCAGTCGGTTATTTAATTTCATTATTTGTAAAAACTCAGATTCTCCCCCATACTAGAATGGTTCAACCTAACTTGTCATGTGTCGCCTCTCGTTACCTGTCAAGTTAATGATTTATTTTTGTGAACACATCTCTACTATGATCCCAAAAGAGGACACATTAAGTTGAGTATTTTTCTGTGGATAATTTTTTTTTTTTTTTTTTTGAGAACATGTCTGACGCTGTTGATTATTTTTTTTTTTTGGGGGGGGGGGCAAATATTTATTAATAGTTAAGTTAATGAAGAGATCTCTACTGTAATCCCAAAACAGGACGCTTTTTTAAATATTTTTCTGTGAACAAATATTTATTTATACTTATCTCTTTTTTTTAGATCAGGACTTTATGTTGATTCTTTTTTGTGGACAAATATTTATTAATAATTAAGTTAGTAATTTACTTTTGCGAACAGGTCTCTACTTTAACCCCCAAATAGGACGCTTTATCATTAATATTTTATGTGGACAAATATTTCTTTATACAATAATTCTTTTTTTTAGAACAGGTCTGACATTTTGTATTGATTATCTTTAAGGCAAAAATATGTATTATTAATGAAGTTATTTATTTTTGATTACAGATTTCTTTTTAGCGCCAAAAGAGGACGCTTGAGGTTGCTTATTTTTTGTGGAGCAGTACAAATGAAGTTTGAAAGGGTCTGAAGTTTAATAAATCAGACACTGATGGCTTGTTTTTAGGCTACGAGTTCAAGCCCTAACCCTTTATTAATATTTATTACCGGCCATTTAACCAGTCAGACAAAGCATTTACTGCCCGTGCTAGACTTTGCAGTAGCAGTTGCATATTTGCTGCCTTACAATCTTCATCACATCCCAGCTGTTTGGCGTTCTCCGGCCATACGTCATCCTAAAAATTAATTCCAGTCCGTGTCCTTGTGGTGTCTAGTCCAGTATTAAATGTTTTCTGACCATAATTGATTTCATTTAATCTGTAAGCAAACTATTATGTAGTGCTAGTGTTCCAATGATTCTTTGTGGTTTTCCTCAATTCCAAAAAATGAAAGAAGTTGTGCTTTAAATTCTATTCTAGCCCCAAAGCAGCTAAAAAAAAATCACTTTTTCCACTGGAGCATCCTTTTATCAGAGTCCAAGTGTTTTGTCACTCTGGCTGATCCTTTATAATGTCCTCAATTGTTCTTGGCGCTTTAATCTTCAGCTCTGACAGCAGCTTCTCTCTCAACAGATCAGCATCTTCATGACCCATTTGTCCAACTACGGGAACGACCGTCTTGGCCTGTACACTTTCAAAAGCCTGATGATGTTTGTCAAGACCTGGACAAATCTAAAGATGCAGACCCTCCCGCCAGTACAGCTAGCCCAGAAATACTTCAGCCTGTTCCCATCTGAGAGAGATCCACTCTGGCAGGTGAGAACACAATGCTAATTTGAGAACGGTTGCCATTTTTCAGTTTATCGTCAAGCCACTTTTCACTTGCACACATGATTTAGTGGACCTACTTAAAAGGCAGTAATAGGTATTTTTTTAAAATAGGTTTTAAAAAAAGATGCAATTATTAATCTGCAACAAATTTTTTAATTTTGACCCAAAGGTGTGTCAAACTATTTTTTTGTGTGTAATCCTCCATAATAGCAAATCTTGGCTTTCTTTTTCTTTCCTCTGTAATGGAAGTCTTAACGTGGGTTTTGTGGGAAATTTTGACCCATGTTTAGTGTAGATATTAAAAAAGTAATACTTTTTTAAAATACACCAAGTTACAAAAACGTCTCGTAACAACAAAAACCAATTCAACATTTACTGTAACATTCAAATGGGTCAAACGGAACCACAACACAACAGGAGGGTTAAAATTGTCATCTTTTAAGTGACGGAAAAAAAATGGAGATTTTATTTTTTGCCGTAAATGGACAGATTAATCGTTTTATAAAATGAGTGTTAGCCGCAGCCTAGGATTGAATTTAGTCCGTAACACATAGGTTAAAAAAAAGCAGGGGGATATTTGGTAATCTACCTCATAAGAGGAAAACAATGTGGGATATCTAGAAAACATGTGCTTTAACTTCAGTAGGAAATTAACAAAAGCATTACAACAGTGTTTTTCAATGGATGGTTTTCCCATGGATTTACATTTTTATTGTAATGACTCTTCACATAACTGGAAATTAAAAATGAAATGAACAAAATGCAGTTTGTTTGTTTTTTTTCCGAACAGTTGCTATTATAAAGCACTGATAGTTCCGCTATCCTTCACGACATTAACATTATCACTAATTGATAGTTTCTTCACGTTCTGCGTTGGGGATTAAGTTAAAAATTAGTTTGCCCATGCCTGTTGTATGGCATCTGGAAAGCATTCAATTTTGCTTTAGAACGTTCCTTAATTTGGCATTTTTATTGTGAAATCATTGTTCTTATTTTTTTTGCGGCGACAGGATCCATGTGAGGACAAAAGGCATAAAGATATCTGGTCCAAAGAAAAAACATGTGACCGCTTCCCCAAGCTCCTTGTCATTGGGCCTCAGAAGACAGGTGGGAAACTGTACATCATCCCCCCCTACAGGTTGCACGTAAAACGACATCTTGTTGGTTAGCCCTAAAAGCATCTGATTAGCTCTCAAGAAATTAGATATCGCTTCTTTTATGGCCACCGGTTTGTTATTAAGGCGTTACTGCTCCGTTATGCAGTTTCCATTACACAAGTGTCAGTCTTCACTGTACGAGGTACAAAGTAATTGGATTTGCCCTGGCTTAATCCTCTTTCCTTGCTCTTTATTTCCTCCCTGCTGTCAACTTCACTCTGTCTCTTCCTGTCCTGATAGGCACAACGGCGCTCTATCTTTTCCTTAGCATGCACCCCGACTTGACCAGTAACTACCCCAGCAAGGAGACTTTTGAGGAGATCCAGTTCTTCAATGGCCACAACTACCAGAGAGGCATCGATTGGTACGAAAGCATACTGCACGCAGTCGAAGGATTCATATGCGCAAATTTGCAGTTTTATGCTTTGGTTCAACGTATTGCCGATGCCGCCAAATCCCTACCTAATAGAGAAATATGTTGAAGTAGCATATCAACTGATAGACAAGTTTCACTGGTAGTGGTACATCTAGGTGTCTTTTATTCAGCAACTAAAGTAGATACGTCGTGTAGAGTTTTATTTTTCATCTGCCTGAGAATTGTGTCACAACTAAAAATGCACACTCTTATAAAACTCAAAGGCGTTCACCATTTCACATAAAGACTCAGTATTGCACAGTTTAGCGGTAAGTTGCTTCATGTTCCAATTAATTTCCTTTCAATTTGAAAAGGAATATGTACTGTTGCTGGCAAGGCAATGAAAAGCATTGAGTTAGATTTGCAAATACCTGCAGAAACCTACTTAAAATCTCCCACGCTGTTCTAATTTCATTATGTAACAAAAAGTGTGATAATTAGCATTGCAGAATAATCAGGAATATTTCCATTGAAAAAAAAAGCCCTTTTCTGAAGTGATGCACCGGTTCTTCTCTAAAGAGGTTGAAAATAAGAACAGACTCTTTGTGGCAGATGTTATTATGCCACCAAGGAGAATTTGATTGCAGCCCCGCGTTGAAAAGCATATGCAGTTCAATACAATCAGGCAGACAGCAGGATGGGGATTTTGTGCAAATTGTTCAATTTAAAGCAATAGACTAATGTTTATAAGGGCATTTCTTTGCGAACGCTGCATTAGAAATGTAAATATATACCAAGGAGGATCACAACAAACTCATTAATGTTTTGTTATTTACCTCTACCCATAGTCACACAAACGCACTGAATTTCAATAGGTTCAATGAGGAAAGCGGTAAAGAGAGAATCAGCATTGGAAAGCTTTTTACTCTGCAGGGTGACGCTGAGTGGGCGTCAAACCATGTGTGCAGAGAACAGCGGCAGCCACATCCACAGAGAGCAAATTGCGTCCGATCAAGCGTGAGCGCCGTTAAACTCGATGCGTTTGTGTGCTGTCAGGTATATGGAGTACTTCCCCCTGCCCTCCAATGCGAGCTCCGACTACTACTTTGAGAAGAGCGCCAACTACTTTGACTCCGAGGTGGCGGCTCAGAGGGCCGCCGCGCTCCTGCCCAAAGCCAAGATCGTCACCATCCTCATCAACCCAGCCGACAGAGCGTACTCTTGGTACCAGGTGGGTAATCCCCAAGAGCCCCCGCCTCATTACACGCGGTGCGCTTTTCAACGGCTGAGCGCATTTGGATTCCACGATAACCATTCAGGCTGGTTTATCGAAGCTGTCCGCCGTCTGATGAAATGTTGAATTCCGCACCCGCAGCACCAAAGAGCCCACGATGATCCGATAGCGCTGAAATACTCGTTCCATGATGTCATCACCGCCGCTCACGACGGTCCGGCCAAGCTTCGGGTCCTCCAGAATAGATGTCTGATGCCGGGCTGGTACGCCATGCACCTGGAGCGCTGGCTCAACTACTACCACTCCAGCCAGGTAAGCGTGTCCAGCCCAGACTGGGGACACACACACACACACACACACACACTTTCTCTCTCATTGCACTGTGTAAAGAAATGACTTATTTTGTCTTTTTTACAGAATCTATTTTGTGACATTTCATTTTATGTATATGTGTATGTGTGTGTTTGAAGCATTTCACTGTTTAAAGAAATGACTAATTTTCAGTTGATAAAGCTGTTTTGAATTTATATCGATTTTGAGTCATGTGAGACTTGATTCTTTTGTGAGTCCATTTTTTGCACAACTTTAATGGATGTAAAAATTGAGGCATTGCACTGACTGCATTGACTTGAATTGTTTTTTTCATTCGTAAATCCATTTTGCGACATCGATTCTTAACCGTAATAACTGAGAATCTTGATTCTTTTGTGAGTCTTTTTTTTTTTTTTTTCCTGCATACCTCCTATGTATTTGTCTTTATGAGCCCTTGCGCCATCCAAAAATGACTCCTCTGTTCTTCTCTTCAACATCTATATCATCTTACCCAGCTGCTGGTCTTGGATGGACAGATGCTGAAAACCGAGCCTGCCTCGGTTATGGATAAAATCCAGAAGTTCTTAGGCTTAACTAATATCATCAATTACCACAAGATCCTAGCGTGAGTATGCACCTGTTTCAAATCTTTCCCATTGGAACCTCAAACATAGAATCCAAAACTGTTCTGAGTGCCAGTGGAACAGGAACATTAAAAAAAATGTAAAGCAATGTCATATTCAAAATGTAATAATAATGTGTTTTTGTTTGGCGCAGGTTTGACCCCAAGAAGGGTTTCTGGTGTCAGCTGCTGGAGGGTGGGAAGACAAAGTGTTTGGGAAAGAGTAAAGGGCGCAAGTACCCTGACATGGACCCTGAGGTACGATCATTTCATTTTTGGCATTTACCCGAACAACAAAGACATAAGTATTTGGTCTTCTGGCTAGATGAATTTAGCTGATTTTCCATAGCACTGTAAGCTACCCATTAGACTTTGTTGGGGCTGCTTGGTTACAGTGAACAATTTCTCAGAATCTCATCCAACTGTCATCTGATTGGCTAACAGATGTTGGTGTTTCTTTGCAGCAAGGAAGACCATTGTATAAGCCAATTTGCTTGTTTTAAGTGTACAAGACCAAGCCGCCAGTCGCCAAGTCATAAAAATGCAGTACATACTGTATATTTTGTGTTTTACAACAATGCTTTGCCATAATTGCAATTTCAGATGTGCTAATGGATGAAATAGTCAAGCATGTGGTGAAAATTGTAACGAGCAGCATACCTTGCTGAGTCCATTCCAATAGGAGCTCGCTCACTTATAAAATACATTATATGGATATCTTCTTGGTGAAACTGCAAGTTATACAGGGAAGCGAGAAAAGGTCATGGCCACGGGGCCCACTAAGATGCGATGTGAAAAAATATTAAATGGTATCTGTTCATTTTTCACGCTATTTTCTACAAGCGTCACTCTTTTGTATTGTGAAATACAAAGTTAAACTGAATATACGCTGCAAAAGTTTGTTTGGTGTTTTTCTCCAAGAGGAGGTTCCTAGCAAAAATTAATCGAATAAAAATGAAGCAAGATTTGAACCCCGGGTTTTTGACCCATTGCTTTGTACAGTACAACAAAAATAAAAATCAAATTCCCTTTGAAAGAAAATTTGGAGTTACTTGGCTGTCAGGGCTTTGACTTTTCAAGAGAATGTATACAATATTTTGCAGTTTGTTGTGGGAATTTTGATTCTGAGAGAACTTTGATGGGGTTTCGGTCAAGTATTTTTGGTATATCTTTAAATATAAATATGTACAGTGTTCCCTCGTTTTTCACAGTTAATAGGAACAGTAAAACTCCCGCAACAAGTGAATTGCCCGATGTAGGATTTGCACTCCCAGCGAATATTACATGCGCATAAATAAAAAGTGAATGAAATGTGTTTAATAAAATCTTGCCTACCCTAAGCAGAGTGATCTAATGAACCATAGTGCAGAAGCTAGACAGGCATTTCTTTTTTGGGGGGCGCAAACTTTACTTTCTTGCACAACACACACTGCACCAGAGCATAGTGAGCGGCCGCTAACTCTCCCCACAACACCGAGCCCCATTCCCCACCATGCAAGTTTTGGTAAAGGACCAGGCCCAGTCTGTGTCATCAATGGTTGCGCTTCCAGGTGAAAATTGCACTTGTCTGTTTACCATACTGCCCTTTAGGACTGCAAAAAAAGTAATAATACTAAACTAATGTAATGTAAATATATGTCATGATAATAGGTATGCCAGCAGTTGGCGGTCCCAAGGCGTATCGGTGGCTCACAGCAACAACAACGTACAAACTGTAAAAGTTGGGAAGAGTTGTTGCATGAAAAAAGTGAAGCACAAAGTGGCATGGGAACTATATACTGTATTTCCGGTTTAACTTTTTTGAAGAGGCCCAATTGGTTTCGCATTGAGAAGCATAAAATTGGCTGAAAAGATGATTTAGGCAAAGCCCAGTTTAAATGATTTCACTAATCTACCCCCCTCTCTCTCTCTCTCTCTTTCCAGTCTTTGGCATTCCTCAGGGAGTACTACAGGGATCATAACATTGAGTTGTCCAAGCTGCTGTACAGAATGGGCCAGCCTCTCCCCAGCTGGCTCAGAGAGGAGCTGGTCCACACCAGGTAGCAGGCCAACCAGGGAGACAGAAGCAGTCCCGCACGACCGGCGCCGGCCGAGTGGCGAGCACAGCGTCGAAGGAGAACGTTACTCCGTGATGATCCAAGGATGGGTCGTCCAGCTGAAAGTCAAAACAATCACTTCTGCATCTGTGATCTTCCATAAAGTGTAGGACACTAATGGGCTGGTGTGCAAGAGGATTGGCAGATGGCCCTCTCCTCTGGCTGAGCTTGGAGATGCGGGAACCTTTCAGTATGACAAGTCACGACCTCTGAAGCCGTCATCAGGCTTCTGAAGGGGAAAACAACCGTGATGAAGAGGAGGCGCTGCATTCATTTGCTCATCTCCCTTCTCTCTCCGCGGTCCAACCTTCTCTCCCACGTGTGAACTTGAAACAAAAGAGCAACAACGTGAGGAAGTTATGTGTCAGATTCAGTCTTCACCGTTTCAGTTCTGGAAATGGACTTCATCCAAAACCAGAATTTTGGGCTGAGGGACAAAAAGACATCTGTTGTGTAAATGCCTTTTGAAACATAAGGACGTTTGAACATCTGGCTGCATGTGTAGCCTTTTTTTTTTTGGTTTTTTTTTTTGAGATAGGCCTTGCTAGATTCTTGTCATTTAATTTCCAAATGTCAAGACCTGAACTTCATGGTTGATTACCATTTGGACGTTTTTTTTTGGTTTGTTTGTCTGTTTTTCACCCCAAGCCTGTTTTATTTTGTTTTACGCGGACATTTGTTCTGTAGACTCGTTGATACTTGTAGAATGTACCGAAACTAAACATCAGATTACTCCAGTCCAGAGGACGTCAACCTGCGGCCTGCCATCACTTGACCACTCGAATGGACAAAAAGCAGGAAGTGAGGAACTCGAGTCGAAAGCACAATATTTAACGGTACTCAACATACATCTTAACTGGATAGCACATGAGCATTTGGTTAACCAGTCCAATCTGTGAAGATCATAAGCTAGCTGCTCTGTCAAGAGACTCAGACAGTGTAAAGAACATTTCCCATGCTTTTCTTACGTTTTGTTTTCATGTAATAAATTAGTCAACGACCGTGTAAAAAGATGTTTCTCTGGAAAATGTGTCAAGTTGTCACGGCAAACCTTCCCACAATAGGCCCAGCGGCACCGCACCAGACAGGTTTTGTTTTGGGGTTTCAAGGTGTTATCACTGCAACTAGATGTCAAAAATAGAAAAAAACAAAAAGCTGCTCTTACTGCAATAGTTTTGTACAAGGTTCCGAGGTAAGGAGAAAAAAAAATGCACATGGCAGTCGATTTTTGTTTCTTGACTGTAAATGTACATAACTGGCTCCCCTTTGGTAGAACTAAATTATTTGAATGTGTTTGGCTCTCCATTGGTGTGTGACGTCAGTGCTGTAGGGAAATTCAACGCCATCGTTTCCTCCAATGTCCTCACTGCCTACTGTTGTCTCCATATAAAGTATTAACGTGATAACACATAACAGCAATGATGGTACTAATAATATCCTGGACTGTATGATAAAGATTTGTAATTGTTGTCAATAATTTTTACAGTGTAACTAATATTGTCGGTGCTTTTTAATTTGCAAATAAAACACCACTGTATTTTTCACAGTTGGGATTTTTTTTTTTTTTACCCGGCATGACACTCTTTCACTTCTGTGTTTTTGTTGCTGCAAAATTTACTTTTAGTTTCTGATTGCGTAATGGGAAGATATTGATTTCCCCAAAACGTTAGGGAAGTGTTTGCTTTAATTACATTCGGTGTAGCCCTGTTAAAATGCATGAAATGGTGTGTGTGAGTTAAAAGATCTTTATAATGGAATGCCCCTTTTGTTCCACTTCTATTTTAAGGGTTGACCGAGTATTGATACCGAATCGATGCATATCCTAGTTTTATTTCAAGGTACCAGTATCATCCACCCACTTGTGGCAGTTAAGGTGATGAACTCAAATTCATAAATTAGAAGAAAAAAAAATCGACAATGTTTTTGCAGGCTTCGTGAACATTACTGAGATTTGTAGGTCAGCCTAACTGATTATCATGTTTTTTGACAGTGGCATTTTTCATGTCACAACTGCTCCTGGTGTAAGTCTAAACAATATCAGGGACTACTACTTGAGTACTAATCCTGGTATCCGGCCTAAAAAAAACGTGCTCCTGAACGTACCTATTTTTTTGACCATATATACTAACTCACTTTAATCTATACTTGTAGTTAAATACAGTACATTACATCGTTGTTTGAAACTTGTGTAGTCGTTCGGTTTAAAGTTTAATATATACTGTACCGTATTGTTATTGAATTCAAGTACCGTACAGATTTTGTTTGTTCATTTCCTCTTAAGTGCATGAAAGCGAGGCTGTTAAAAAAGTCGGTCGACTTTGAGATCTTCTGCCTCTACCAACAGATGACGCGTTACTCAAGTGACCAATCACAAATTTGCTTTTACTCACCACGCCTAGTTATTTTTCCTCGCCATCCCACCTGTCTGGTTTCTCTTCCTCCTTTATTTTCTCTAGGGGTATTAATATAAAAAAAACCTTTGTTAGAGTGCCAGTGTAGGTGACAAGAAGAAACAAAGCAAAATGGAAGAGGCTGCTGAAAACGCTCCTCTGGAGAGGACAAACAGTGCTGAACCTCTAGTTAGTGGTGTAAGATCCAGAGGGTGAGTATTGATACCAGTTGAAATTCGAATTTTCTTCCCTTTTCCCATAAAGTCCAGATCTTATGTATTTTATCATAGATATTGTTTCTTTTTGTATGCATTCAATACTAATATTCTTAAATCAAGCTCTAACTAACGCGAATATCGGGTGTGTTTTTCATAATGCGTAGGCGAGTCATACTTTCGGTTTGTATTTCACAAGAAAATGTTTAAATACAAAGGCAACGTTTTAAGATGACAAAAACAAAACGAGAGTTTGAATTGTGTGAGTTTTTTAGGACGTTAAAAGTACTTCCTCCTTGTTGTTGATTCTCTTGGGATTTATGATCACCTTAAAAAAAGGGGACGTTTTATCATATAAATAGTAAGAATAGACAAAATATTACTGTGTCTGGTTTTCCCGAGAATCCAATCGGAGTTCGAAGTTGCAAACGAAGCGTGACGTAATAATTCAAATATTTTAGTCAGATTTACTGTAACTTTGACTTCACTGCGGTTGGCATAGGTTATTAAATGTTTAGTATTTCCATTAAGATGCATAATATTTACAAATTAAACCACCACGAGCTAAACAAATATTTTATTAACCAATCAACGGTTGATTTATAACTCATACAATCGTTGACTTTAGTGAAGATCATATATATATATAGCTATGAAGTAATTTGTAATCTTTCACGTTGAAGAGGCTCCGCTGAAGTCACAGTAACTTTTTAATCATTCCCCCTCCCCCCACAGTGGCTCCAATCGTTACGCCCTGAAGGTGGCAGGCCTGACTACATTGGCATGCCTTCTGATTGCTAGTCAAGCGTTTGTGGCCTACATGGTTTTTGACCAAAGACAGCAGATCCAGACCATGCAGAAGGACGCCGATCAACTTAGCCGGCAGCTGCACGCAGCTCAAGGTGAAATCATATTTACACAGTCATAGCACACAATATTCTGTTAGCCTTGAAAGATGATTACTAGCACTCTAGAGGTTTTCTTTTCCGATAACGCTTGGCACTGAAAGAGTTAATACACGCAACCCTGGTCATATTGACCCAGAGATATTATTGCAGTAATTGAGAAATAAACATAAATCTCTGGTTTAAAGAAAGTATTAGATCTTCCCCAGAGACATTTTTGTCGGTCCTTGCAGACAAACATAACAGGAGGGTTGAGCATTGATTAAATTTTATATAATACATGTGTTTATTTCACGAAAACTTGACTGCATAGATCATGCATACACTGTTACCTTTCAGTGAGATGTTGTTATGCCCTGGCCACCCCACAAAACAACTTTCTAGCTACGCCCCTGGCTGACTAAAACAGTTAAAAAAATAACAATAATGTTCCTTATAATTACAGTATCTAAATTTACAAGTATTTCTGCAAACACCATATCAATTTTAAATTTGTCCCAACAGTGGCTCCAATCAAGATGCGCGAGCCAATGAACCGCTTCCCGATGATACAGGCATTAGCCGATTTGGAAACATTGGCCAAGATGGACACGATGGCCACTAAGCCACCTATGACAGTGAGTTCTGTTCCCGTTTCTCTGAAATACTGAACAATACAGTGAAGGAATAGCAGTAAAGTTTAAGGTTTCCGTAAATATGTGTACTGCTGCAATAGTTGTCTTAGAATATATAAAGTATAAATATTTTTCACATTTAAAAACGTGCAGGTACCAGGTACTTGCACATGCATAAAACATGCATAAAAAATCCTTCGGGGGGGTGGGGTGATGCTACTTTGCGATTTATCACTTAACGCGGATTTAGAATATCCATACATGCAGAAATATTGTATAGGTCTTAATATTAAAAGAATATTTTTTGTCCTTAAAAAGGAAGAGAAGAACATGGAAGCTGTTGGCATGGATGAGATGATTGGTCTCATGGAGGTAATTTTGACATTTACACACACAAATTCTTTCTCAGATTTTAATCAAGCAAATGATGTGACAATTTTAGGAGAACTTTGAGATACCTGAATTCAACGACACCGTTCTCGGCAACCTGAGGAGCCTGAAGAAGCAGCTGAATCATAGTGACTGGAAGGTGAAGCACCCGTGTTCAGAAACATGGACACATGCACGCAAGGAATTTATTACTTGTATTTCGGACTATAAGGCGCACCTAAAACGCTTTAACTTTACCAAAAATCGACAGTGCGCCTTATAAGCAGGTGTGTCTTATGTATTTATGTCCAATAGAAGTTGAATAATGTTTGACTCATTTGCTGTATTGGTTCGTTGTTTTTCCTTGTGCACCATATACAGTATATGGAAATTTCCTAAAATATATCCAGACTGCGCCTATAATCCAGTGCACCTCCAGGTGAGAAAAATACGCTAATTGCTATATTTGTTTGTTTTGTTTTGTTTTGCAGAGCTTTGAATCTTGGCTGCAGAACTGGATCATCTTCAATATGGCCCAGCAGAAGTTTACCACCCGTACAGGTGAGCAACGCGATTACAACTTCTATTTACTATTATTCAAAATTCAGAGTTTGTGATTAGCCTCCTCCACATACAGTAGCTTTTCAACTAGCAGAAATGAGAGTAAATACAATTTTCCTATAAATGACTTTACTCTCTGACTCATTAATATCAACAGACAAACTTTGGTTTATTATTTCTTCCTTCTTAATTAGGATCTTCCACTAAGACCAAATGTCAAAGGAGCGCTGAAGCAGAAGGCGGCCTTCAGGGTTCCTTCCGTCCTGTGTGCGACCTGCAGGGTCGCTTCCGAGCTGTTCAGTGCTGGCACGCCATCGGAACCTGCTGGTGCGTGGATGTGAACAGCGGCGCCACCATCGCCGGCACCTCCACGAGAGGCCGTCCCCAATGCGACACAGGTACACCTTAGTTTTAGGACGTGGAATGAAATCACATGGCTTACTTTTACCATTTTTTTTTTCCTAGCTATAGCTAAAATTGCTGATCTTGATGATTTGATCGCTTGAGGACCTGGAGTAGGGTAATCTATTAAACACATTCACTAGAATGATGCTCGTTTAGCCTTTTTATTTTACACTTACTTTTCTCTCTTTTACAGTTTGAGGAAATGAATCCAGTTGCAGCATATTTCTTCATCTGATTTTGCATATTAATCACTTCATATACTGTAATAACTCATTAATTGCTGGATTAGGTCACATTAGACGCAATGTTTTTGGGCTTCTCAGAGCCTTTTCATCTAAATATCTGAATAAACCATCAATATATTTCAAAGTTTTGTTTGTCTTCGAAAATATTTGTGGAGGCGATGTTTTAAAATGCATTTCCTGTATTGAATCATGTTAGATTGTGCTAGCGACCTTACTGCAGAATGCATTGTCTACAGCGGGGTGTCAACCTCATTTTTCATCATGGGCCACATTGTAGTACAACTATGTAAAAGTAAAAATTTCAAGTTCCACACACACTTAGGTAGTTTGAGATCAAAGGCCAGTAAAAACTGTTCAAAACAAAGATTGGGAACAAAAAAAAAAAAAATTATCCCAAATTTTAGCCAGAACTTGGAAGCCAAGTCAGCATTTGGTGGGCCACATAAAATGATGTGGCGGGCCGGATCTGGCCCCTGAGCCTTGAGTTTGACACCTACAGCTCGTAGTCTGCATGTATAATGTGGCATTGTGGTGAATAAAGTATGGTAACTATTTTGGTAGAGAGACATTCAAATAAAGTTTTGTTTGATTTAATTGTGCCTTGGAATCATTTCTTTTTTGTTTTATATAATGTTATACAAATACAGTACAACATTTCAAAAACAGGGTGCAGGAATTTCTCTGTGTATTTACTTACAAACTTGCAAACACTTTTTTTCATAACAATTGTAAAAAGAATCCTAATATTTTTTAGGTTACTTTAACTTCACATATATTTTAATTAATTTGTTAGCCTCCAATTGTTTCTTAAAACAAAATGAATTTTATAGCACTTGAATTTATGTACAATGGCTTCTATAAATACTTTCAGAGTCTGCACACGCGTTGATGTAAGATTTATCTGATTTGTGAAATGAATCCTTATTAATTGTTGTTTCTTGATATTTCATCATTTAGCAATGACATCGAACGACTAGAGCGAAACCAACTGCACGGTATAGAAACGGAAGACATGATGCAAAAAAAAAAATGGAATTGCTCTTCATTTTTCTCTGCAGTTTGCAATTATCTAAATAGAAAGACACTGCATTCATGGTTGATGGCTGAAGCGGCTGTACGATTTAAACTCATCTTTGTAACCATACTCTGGTGAAAGTAGATTCTGTCTGCTTAATAATTTAGTGGAGTGTAACATAATCCATTTCTGTTAGTGGAGATGCAAGCATAAGCACAGTATGTTCCCCATGGGTGTGAAAACCGCTGTGAGTATTAACCTTTTTTTTTTTTTCTCAAAATGCCAAATGTTTCATCGATGAAGTCTTCTGTGACTTTTTTTTTCTGCAGACAACTGACGGTGAGTCAGTGAAAGTGGGAGTGGTGCTAAGTACAAGATCAGGTAAGGTTTGTTCTCACAAAAAAAATATCGCAATACAAAACAATGGAAGTGAGTCTGATTTGTGGCAGCATGGTGAACAAGTGGTTAGCAACTTTGCACGTTTGTCTTACATTTCTAATGTGAGATTAAATCTCGGTTTCCGTCTTCTTCCTCTTCTGGCCTTCTCTTTTGAGGTTTGCATGTTCTCACAATGATTGCACGGATATATATATATATATATATATATATATATATATATATATATATATATATATATATATATATATATATATATATATATATATATTGTCATTTGCATAGTAAATAATCTACTCTATTCTACTAAATCCTACTGTGCTCGGTTGAGGACATTTTGGGCTTTCCAATGATGTCTCAATGAGAGGTTTCGAGTGAGAGCAATATAAAACGTGTCCATTTCCCCGAGAAAAATTCCAAAAAATAGACATATTAATAAAGTAGGCAAGTATTTATTCAATCAATACTTGGATTCATCTGCACAGCCCTACTCTGGAATGCCTGACACAGATATGTGGGAACAAAAGCCTGAAGAGCAAGAGAAGGCATGAAGACAGGGACAGATAGGAAACAAAAGTCTATTTGATCAAAGCAAATTCAACACAGTTCATCATAAATATCAGCTGGAAAAAGCTCCAGCTATTTGCATCATGGCCTTTTCTCTCAAAAGGTCAAGAGCGTGTTATCATTCATGAGGATGGACAAAGTTTAGACTACTTATCAAAAGACAAGGTACTTACACCATCACCATCTCACAATATTTGCCTTTTATGAGCTGGGCTCATCTTACTGATTCTCCAAACAGCAACTACAGCGCTTATCTTTTGATCGAATCGTGACTGTGGAAAACATGCAGGTAAGGACACGTCTTTTCGATTTGAGCTCGCTTACACAACAGCAATCCAGTGACATGTCCAGGCTTTAACTGGTGTATGTGTCACCGACAGCCGCTCCACGGGGAACTCCTGCAGGTTCTCACTGATCGCATACGTGGCGGTTACAGTGGGTCACTGCTCATATGCGCAGCCTCCACGGACAACATCGACGCTTTGATTGATGATGTCATCATCCAACAGGTTATTACCTTTGAGTAACATTGCTTCCACTCTCCACTAGGGGGCGAGTTACAGTTTCCCCGAATGCAACCTCAACCACGGATGGGCCGAGACACAAATCCCACAAAAGCAAGATGAGATCTAGGCAAGCTTTGTTATATAAAAGAATATCCAGTATAAATATTGACATTTGAAGGGTTTTTGTTTTGAGAAGACTTCAAAAAAATTAACGAACAAGCATGCAAATGTAAACATATAGAGAGAGGCTTTAATTACAGGCTCATTTTTTCAACTGCTTTTTTTGTTTGAATTTAAACCGAGATTTTGGACAGATCTCTCTCCATATTTTTTTTCGATAAGGTTAGTGACGTCAGACCCACAAAACACATTTGATTCAACCTGTTATGTTCAAAAGTGATCAGTAGCAACAGCAACCGTATCTGGATGTCAGCATCAAAGTGTACAGTAGTTTTGATTCACATCCACAACTGCCTCTCAGGAGCACTTGAGCGCTGCTAGCTACGCTGTGTTGTTTACACCAGGAACTCAACTCACTGCAAGAGGAACAGATTGTGCAGTAGAAACACTTGTCACGGTCAAAATAAAAGAGTTCCAAGGTGTTTTTGTCCATATATTATTTTGAATGGTAAAGTGTTTATGAAGCATTGGTTGGCTAATTGTGTTGTGTTTTCCACTGCACTTGTGGCCCTACAAGTCATAATGTGGTCATTCTTTGGTCATAATGTGTCCAACTTGTCTTTTCACAGGTGTTAATAAATGTGTTCCTTGATACGACGACATCTGTGAAGCAAGAGCTGTTTACTACGGTTTCCTACCTTCAGGTTTGTTTATTTGTTTGTGTGCTTGCGTGATGCTAAAACCACTACGATTTTGAACAGTTTTTGGGGGGGCGGGGCCCAGTTTCATCCAAATGGCAGTGCAGCAGACCTTTTGAACCCTGAAGCACAAACCCTCGAACTTGTCCATCATCCGGTCCTGGGAGGGTGAGTGTCAGTGACTGCCACTCACTGTGCATCTGATCATCGAGTGCATCATCAAATCCCCGTTTCGTATCACTTTTGTAGTTCAATGGTGACAGGCAGTTACAATTAAAAGGAAACTCTCTGAAGCTGAGGATGCAGCTATTGAAGAATGATAAATTGATGTCCAGACCTTTTGACGTGAGACGGCCGATACGCGAGGGCAACTTCAGTTCTCGAGAGATGATCTCTTAACCCTTGATTCCGAAGGCCCGAGACGGATTCAATTGACATGGCAGCACATAGAGAGTCTTAGAACCTACTGGACCAAGAATCTAACATTCGTATTCTGGAAGCATTGCAGATGAAAGAAATGAAGAGAATATGCCCATATGAATAAATGAATACAGATTTAAGCTTGTAAATGGCCACTCATCACATATGTTAAAGTATGCGACTGTACACTGTAATCCCTTTTGAATGGCGAATGCTAATGCTGGTGACATGAGAAACTGACCTTTGTTTTTCGCTCAGTGTTATCAGAGGTTTGGGCGAGGTGTGCGTAGGCTCTGCAGAGGAAGCCTACACGCTCTATAAAACATGCAGGGAAGCACAAAAGGCCAAAGAAGAGTTTATTTCAACTAGGTAGGTCAAATGAACTCCGACTGTGTCTGGCAGGGACTCACACTCTGTGGCGGTTGCACAATCTAGAATTAGGTGTTTGACTGGATCAAGTAAAAAGACTCACTTTTACCAGCTTGCCCTGCTTTTTTGTTTTTTCTCTTCTTCTTTTTATCGACCGCTTTTTTGTAGTTGGCTTTTCACAGTTGCAGTGGAGTGGAAACTCCAAGAGGACGAATTGGCCTTTCAGCTCTGTCGCAGCAGACTGCGGATGTTTGGTCTTGTGGGAGGAGCCAATGGGATGGACCTAAACAGGTCTGTTGACAACATGCTAATGTTTTTACACATTCAATCCAAAAGACATCAGTTTACATTTATGAGTCCAGACATTTAAATGTAGCTGCTTGTATATGTCTTCTTCAAAAATGAAAAAAATGACGAATGAAAAAAAAAGTGTTTAAGCTAACAGTGTCTAAATTAATGAAGTGCTAAGCTAATCTATTAATTAAGGTCATTATGTAATGTAATCAATTGCGTTAGCTAATTTAGTACCATGGGAATCAATTATCTTAGTAAATTATGTCGGGTCCTATATCCTCTGAGACCCAACCTATTCATTTGTGTCCATTGTAGAAGACATTTGCTTTTGTATTATAGCTTTTGACGCGTTTGAGTTACTCTACCAAGTCCTAGTGTGCTCAGTTGAGGACATTTTGGGCTTTTCAATGATGTCTCGATGAGAGGTTTTGAATGAGAGCAGTATAAAATGTGTGTAAAAGAAGTGTTGAGTATATTCCATACCCACTTCATGTCATTTTTGTCATTTCATGTCATGTCTCCAGAGCCAACCCACTGCTGAGTGTTATGAATGAAATCCCAAATGGAGCCACCAAAACAGATCCGCTCTTGCATAGCGTTGTCAGCAACGCCCTCACAGGAAATAACAGGACGGCGCTCATCTATTTTATCCAACCTCAAGGTGCGTCACTTTGTCCCTTCCCACCTTCAGTCTGACCTTTACTCAAAACTCGAGTCTCCTCCTCATTCCAGGCCATTTGGATGACGAAACCCCATCTGCTTTAGCTTTGGCCCAAAAAGTGAGGCGTTTAGTGACAAGGCCCGCCCAATTTTGCTGGAGTCCAGAGAAAACGGAGCAAGAGACACGAGGTCGTATTATGGAGCTGAGACATGCGATGATGTCAGAAGCGGCGAACGGGACGTATAACATCCACAGGCTCGCTGAGCTCATCCAAAGTCTGCAGGTCATTTATAACATCAACATTCAACTATGTATCAAACATATTGAACTCATAAGTCAGTGGTTCCTTTAACAGATTGTGAAAGAGGAGTCATGGGAGAAGAAAAGGGAAGAATCGGAGAGGATTAAACATAAGGTTTGAAACTTCCTTTTACATGTTTTCATCAGGGGTGGCAAAAGTGTCCATGCTGTACAGGCACAAGCCGACTTTCTCAAAGTAAGGAGTAGAAAGTACAGTTATATGTTTTGAAATACAGTGCGCCCCTGCAATACGAAATTAATCCATTCCTGTAAATCGTATGACGGGCAATAGAAACCTATGGTAATTAGCGAATGTGTATAAAACCCCAGGTAAAACCATCAAAATTGTATATACATATTAAAATTTGGTAACAAAATAGTATATAGTAAGTGTTATTTGTATATAGGTATACAATTAAATAACAACATAATTAAAAAAAACATATGAAGGAAAAATGAAACATTATTTACCATTTGAATGACATCGACTTGAGCTACTTACGGCTATAATCCCTAGCGAGGGTAGCCTAGCCTAGCCTTCTTTGTATTTCTTGATTATCTCCAGCTTCCTTTTCACACTAACCATCTCCTTACTTCTCCCTTTAACATCACTAGCAATCTTGGGACCCATGGCTAACCAATTAAAGTTTGAATTCAGCCCTAAAATGCACAATAAATACAATATGTCGGCATCTTAGTGACACCGTCTTAGTGACACCGTGACGCTGACTAATAGCAGACCACCATTAGTGACGCGTTGCAGCGCAGGCAGTTTGACGCGACCAAAAAATAAGAGCAATTACATAAAACGCCTGAAGAGGGAGGCAAAACAACATAAACACAGCCAACCCCACAGGTCATGACAGTTGTTGATGCCGTAAAGTGAAAAAAAAAGACGTAAAGAGGGGACGAAAAACTTAGTATTCCACTTTGTAACGTGAAAAAAACGTAAGCCAGGGACGCCGTAACTGGAGGGTCTACTGTGTAGGCAACAAAAGTAGTAAGACAAGTAAATATTTAAAAAAAAAAAATCTACACACTCCTCAGCTCATTTTGTCCCAACACCCTCGAATTAAATATTCTGCTGGTCCAACAGCTGTGTGGGCCTCAAAAGAACCAAATGGACAATCATTTATCTGGCGGTCACAGCATCGCTCCCAAAGGAAGTTCTGACACCTTCAAAAGCTTGCAGGAAGACTTGAGGCAGGAAATGAAGGCACACCTTGGAGGTAACAGGACACTTCACCTTGCACAACATCTGCACAATCTCAGAAAGGCCCACAAAAGAGCTGTTCACCAATTCCATCTCCATAGTGTCAAAGATAGTTGATATATGCATAAAACTGATTGTACGGACAATATACGGTAAATAGATCACACCATTTGTTAAGAATTCTGCAAGCACTTCAGTTTGTGACATTTACTCAAATCTTGTGACAGGAGTGTCCCAAGCACATTTTCTTAGTTCTTAATTGTTGAGTGCAACAGAAGACCGAAGCCCCCTTTTGGCGAACAATAAATCGAAAACAACTTGGTCATAGGTCGAATCCTCATCACCCTTTTTCGAATGCCATATTTTAGTGATATGAAAAAAAAACGAGACCAAGATAATTCATTTCAAAGCATTTAAACCACTGGACTGTGTAAGGAAGCCGGAGTGAACCCACGCGGGTTCAGGGAGAACATACAAACTCCACACAGGAAGGACGGAACAGTGCGGACGTGAACTCGAGTCCCTGAACTGTGAGGCAGACGTGCTAACCAATGCTCCTATTTGAATTTCAAACTGTTCATAATTCGTTCCGTCATGTCGAGGGCCGCAGTTTCAACTGAAGGAATACAGCCCCAAAGCATGATACTGCCACCACTAAGCTTCACAAAATCTTCCAAAGAGATAAAAAAAAATGATATGAGGCTATGAAATCGTTTTGAGCCTAATTCCAATAAATATACACAGCACTGCTCATCACCAAAGCAACACCGTATCCACAGTAAAACAAGTTCATGGTAACATCATGCCTGGGGGGTTGTTTCACAACACTTCAGGTCCTAGTTTTTACTTCTCTTCTCAAAAAGATTTTTTAAAACCAACTTCACATGTTATAGGTCATAATAGTGGTGAAAATGATTCATCTTGATTTCTATTTAACAAAGCACAAAACCTGGCATTTCAACAGGGGTGTGTAGACTTCTTATATCCATTTCGCTTTACATAACCGCATCATATCGAGCGTATTGTTGCCCTCACATGCTTGTAAAAAAATCTGGACAGTTCAAACTTCCGCTAGAAATACGGCACATGGCTGTAAACAATATCCAGTACAAGTCAGCCTCATTATCTTCTGTGCCTGTAGAAGACCCGGGAAGCATTGAGAAAGTCCAGGAGAGCATAACTAAGATCCTGCAGTTGATGGAGGCTCTCAGAAAGGAACCGATGAAGAACATCCCTTCAGAAATATGTGACCTCTGTCTGCAAGTAACACTTCATTTCTCTTGTGCCTTTTTAATCATTTTAAGCTTTTCTGTATGCACAAGACACTCTCACTATAGCTCCCCCCTCCCTCCGCTTTCCTTTTTTTAAGTTGAATGATGAGTATCAGTTGGAAGGCTGCCATGCAAACGAGCGTAGGAGGCAACTGAAGGAGCTCAGCGGGAGATTAATTCAGCGGGAGCTGGAGAAAATGGAGAGAGACTTGGCGAGGGAGCAGCTTCCAGTAAGCTAATGAGATAAGCTGTATATGGTTCATACTTTATTATTCATCGCCTTACTTATCTTAGGAGAGGATGCTGAGTCACTTTGAGGGAGGCACACCAATCAGTGTACATATTTGTGAGAAAAAAAGACAACTAAATAACACAATAAGTAGTACTAATAAGGAAAGCTCAAATGAAGAGAATCATCTATCTGAATAGACTTTATACTTTACTTTAGAGCGTGGAGAGAGAGCTGCTGGTGATGAGCAGTGAGAGACGGGTCCTGGTGCTGCAGATGGAGGCCCTGAGAGCGGAAACCCAGCAGGCTCACAAGGACCTGCTGGAGGAACGGCGCAAGCACCAAAGTGAGCTGAGACGTCTGAGGGAAGAAAGTCTTCAGGTGGGTCCAACCGTTGTATGCAGGCTTAATACTTTATGTTTGGCTTTCTGCCTCTGGGTAGCACCATTGAATTGTATTAAAATTGATAAAATTCAATTGATAAAATAAATAAAGAGAGAAACGAAAACAGTAATTAGTACTATTTAAGGTCAACAAGCTAGAGAGGAATTAGCTACTCAATAACTTCCTGTTCTTCTTCATCTTCATGATGAGCAGACTGCCCCCTATTGGTTAAAATTTGAACACCTAAAACCAAACTACTATAGATATTGACAGGCCATGTTCAATCTTTGAGATGTTCTTTCCTTTATATTAGGAAGCCCCATTTACTAATATTGTTGTTAATAAAAACTTGCTAATGGAAAAATATTTCTTTTTAAGGGCACAAATAGCATCTGCCATTTAGCCACTAGGTGGTGCACCAAAACAAGCATCTACCTCCCTCCATTTCTGCCAATGCCTTACTGGGCTTGCAAGAAATGTATTTCTATAATGTTGATCTATTGTTAAAGTTGCCATACCAGACTTGAAAAACTTTTTCCCCTGCTCTATTTCCACTCTTTTACTTTTATTACACAATGCATTTCTATAATACATTTTACACTAAACAGAATAAAATTTACACTTGGATTACACAATTTCTGAATATTTTACTTTGTACTGTGTAAATTTTACACTTAATTAAAGTTGAGACCAAATATAGTCTGAAAGAGTAAAATGCTACGTACTCATTTAGTGTACTATCTTCTTGAATGAATCTCACTGTGTAGCTTCCCAGTGAAAGCCAAAATCTATAATTATTTTACTTACTGTCTAGTATAAGGACACACTTAGATAATATAACAATGCTAAGACATATATTCTTTATCCCCCGCAAAAAATCTCCAAAATTGCTGTAATTTACTGTTTTTTTTTGTAGTTTATCTGTATTATGCTGCACCTAAGTGGCCAAGATGTGCACACCAGAAGAAAAAGCATTTGTATTGAAATGGAGCAAAAAAAAAAAAAAAAAAAAGGTTAAAAGACACAAGATTATGAATACTATCCTAACTGGCATCAGCAATGAAAAGTTTAGGTTTTTTAAAATTAAAATATTGGATAGACACACAGTTACATGATGAATATGAGTTTGTTTTTTGTTTTTTTACGTATACAAATTGCACTGTATTAATGGACTGACAGAACTACATTTTTCTATTCCCAATGAAATATTAATTTGCACTGCCCCCTATTGAACAAATAAAAATATTCACGCAATCAAATGAGATTAAAAAGATAAAAACACCAAGAAATGGAGCTATTCACAAACTAAAAAATACTCTGAATCAAATCAATTTTTGTTGTTTTCTCCGGGCTCTTTTCCCCCCCTTTCATGTACGTGTGTCTCTGAAGATTTTCAGGAGGTTTCGTGAATCGAGCGAGGAGCTGTGGAAGACATCTGAGGCCAGATATAGAAGCGTGCTGCTGGAGGCTGTGCATGATGCCATTTACCTGTCTGCTCAAAACCAGCAGCTGCATGCTGACAACAAACAACTGCGCAAAGGTGGGGATGGAGCTACACTTGCTTTCTTTACTTTGTGTCAGAGAAACTCTTCTGTCTTACTTTTGTTTTTCAGCTCTGGGGGAGTTGAAAGATACTATAACCAAGCAAGGTGAACACACTTTGCGATAATAAACAAATAAGCAACACTCTTTCACATGTTACATTTATTTGCATAGTTGTTCTAAATCACTCAAACAATAAAAGAATTATAAATCACTGTCAAACCAGGCCAACTTCAAAATAAACACACCAAATAATACATGGACGTCAATGCAATGACCGTACGATGCTTTTAATTTGAAAGTGGCCTTCGCAGCGGTGGTTGCTACCAGTTAGCTTGAATAATTCTCATGACTGAATCCTTTAGTCAATTGCACTGTCATTGTAAGCACTCAAGCCACCGGCACCAGACCTAGCCACTATTTATATGGTGCATTCAAATGCAGTCGGATATTTCATACTCAAGGCAGAAAGAAAGGTCAACCTTTACATCAAACATAAATTACTGCAAATGTTTAAAACTTTCTATCAAATCTATAAAAGCCAACATATCAGAATGAATGATGGGGTGAAATTTATGTTAATTGGCCATCAAGTCACTTAGGCGTGCAATACCTAACCAAATAAGACTTCTGGCAGTTGCTATGTCAATTAATCGAAAATAAAGAATCCAGTAGCAGTTGTGGTCCACATGCTGTTTTGTGGAAAAAGGCACTTTCCTAACTATTGTAATCTTAATAAAGGTAAAAAAAAAAAAACACACACACACTTTATTGTCTCGTTTGCCATTGTGTCTTGCAGATTGGAGTAGATAATGATTATTTGCATATCTACCGATTGAAGAAAGAATCATTTACAATCAAATAATTTTGAATAGAAAATTATGAATCAAATTGTGAGACAGAATCCCACCCTTTTGTTCAATAAATATATACTGAAATACATTTGAATAAATTTAAGAGTTGGATATTTTTTCTTGGTGCTTTTTTTGCAGTTACTGAAATAGAGCAGCTACAAGTTATTGGCTATCCTTGACTATGAATAATAGGAATTGCAAGCATAGTTTATCTCTATTTCATACAGACATGAATACATAATTGCCCAGTGAGTGTATAAGCAACAATTAAAAACAGTCAATTTATGAAATAAAAGTTGAATTTTCATTTTCTCACACACACGCAATAAAATGTAGATTAACAAGATAAAATACCAAAGAATGAGTATTAAGACCATGATTGGCACATCAGTGAATACTCCACTAATTGTAATAAAGAAAAGCTGCCAGGATGACCATAGTGAGCGGTATCAGGAAAAAGAAAGTAAGCTGCAGCCCTAAAAATGCCCAGGAGATGACTGCGTTGACCAGCATGGAGCAGGAGATGACGAAAAGCCGAGTGATTCCGCTTCCGTGTTTCAAGACGACAGACATCAGTAGGCCATTAGCCGCCTGTCCCGCCACGATGGCCCAGACGGTCCACGAGAATCCTTCCAAAAATCTTTTGTCGTTCGCGAGGGCGGAATAGGATGACAGCCCGTTGATGAGCACCCCAAAAATGTAGAGGTAGAAATTTTGCATGCTGAGCGGCAGTTTCTGACTTTTCAGCACCTTTTCTGTATAAACAGCCGCCAGCCCAGATGCACAGCAGTACACTAACATGAGGAAGAGCCCCCACGCTGTGATGTGAAGCCTGGACCCCTGCTGGGCCACGCCCACATCTGCCGGGTCCAGACTGGAGTAGCTGTGGCACACTCCCGCCGCCATGAGGAGCCCCAGACTCAACCACTGACCCCAGCGTAGCCTTTTACCCAAGCACAGGGTGTAAAGCAGACCAGTGGTGGCGATTTTGAGGTTGCTGAGGACCTGGAAAGAACTGGGGTCCATGTAAGCCTGCATGTGGACAACCAGGTTGTTATTGAGGGCGTAGAGCGTGGCGGGGACGGCGTAGGGGGCCACGAAGAAAGGGGAGGGAGGGGTGAGTAATGCCCACGCACCCCCGGTTGTGATGAGAGCGGCAAAAGACACGAGCAGCTTGGCCAGCTCGATCATGAGGACGCAGGAGGAGGAGTCGAAAGGGACGCGGCCCTCGATTTTGCTCAAAGCGATGAGGGGCGCGTGAGAGCCGTAGATGAGGACCATCACGCACAACAGGGACCCCCAACGCAGCCTAGGCAGACACCGCCTCCTGTACCTCGCCCTCTCGTTCTGGATCACGATCATTGTTAACACAAAATTAAATGTATCTCAAAGAGCAACCAAGGACAAGTCATGAAAGATGATGGACCAAATGGTGCAAGCTCAACGCTCACATTATAAATAATAAACAAACATTTCTGGCGTAGTCCATCACTGACCAAACAAGAAGTAGCGCCAGGCTTCCTTCGGTATGCAGCAATTACTTTTTTTTCAAGCTGCTGAGAAAATCTTTGACGGTCCTTTCAATGTTAGGCACTTGATAGTTCTGTGCTGCGTACATTCCAGTGACAGTCCCAAACAGAAGCCCAAAGATGGCGGAAGAACGCAGCTTAGCCACCACATAACCAGCCAGGAAGCCCTTCAGGAAAGGAGATCCAAACACTGAGCCGCCCTGCAAAGAAAGACAACAACATATATTTATTTTTGTAGCTTGGAAAGGTTTCTCATTACCCTCCTGATTATTACTATAATATTCAAAACAATATTCATGCACATTCTTCCCGGACTGTAATCACGTACCTGAGGAATTCCTGCAGAAATTTCATTCTCTACTTTCTTCTGGATCTCCTCCAACTGTTTTTTGAGCTGCGAAAGATCTTTCAACTGTTTCAGGGGATCCTAAAAATAGACAAACGCTTCACGTTTTTTCTGGTCGTAAAAAACAACCTAATTGTTTAGGTTAATTCATGCAAAAACCCAGCGATGCAATTGGATAGGCCTACATGTTATTTAGTTATTTAAGGTTTTTGCAGCAGAGAATATGATTATAAAACACCTCGCTTTACTGATGACCATTATTTTATACTATTTTCATAGTAAATCATTTTTTCATTCTTTGCCTTACTTAATATTCAGATTCCAACATGAATGGAGTAAATGCCGGCCGGTGCGGTCTGCTCACCTTGTCGTCCGCCATTTCTCTTCATCGAGTTGATCGGTGCTCGATTAGCTAAGCTAAACCCAGTTTTGCGACTAGTCAGGTCTGAAAGCGATTTCTCGCTAGATCATGACGTAACCTGTTGCAGTATTTCGAACGCGCAACCATCAATTTTGAATTATAAACATTATTCGCTTTACTTAAATATATTTAGTGTTTTTCATGTTCAATCTGACGAAATCGTGCCATCCATACCGGAAAAAGTGTCACCTTCGCGTGTCAAAAACGTCCAAGATGATTGGCCAACGTTTCCATATGGCTAACTATGATTGGTTGAAACCCGAGGCACCGAAACGCCATGTTTTCTGCTAGTCGATGTTACACGAAGCGACTTTTGCAGACATTTATCCATCGCAAATTCCACATATTAACAACAGCATCTACTCTACTTCGCAATCATCCAACGCCTTTATAATGTTTGGCCGTTTGAATGTATCTGACGTCATTTTCAGAGGGTCGTGAAGAGCGAAGGCTACCCGAGGTAAGACTTCAACAAGAAGCCATTTCATTGGACAACGCTGTGAATTGCTGGCAGTATGCAGCAAGGCTATTAACGCTGCTTTAAAAACATACAGTGCGGGTTGTTTCACCTTGTCAACGCCCCATGAGTTAATACATTTTGGGGTCAATATGACGACGTTTTGAAATGACCCCCATAGAGATTTTCTTCGTGTTATTTCTGTAACGTTTACTTGCTTGTTAAATAAACACTGGTCGTCTGATGCTTGTTTTTGCTTGCATTTCTTATTTCCTGGTTTCCAAATGTCATCATTACGACAACCACAGAAAAGTTAACGATTTGTAAAAATGTTTCACATATTATTTGCTCATCATTACGTGTGGTAATGAGAAACAAAACCCCACTGGATTTAGAATCTAACAAGTCAAAGGACAGCTCAAATCCAAATGATTTCACTTTACTGTATGTAATTGATAAGAAAAAACATGTTTTGTGTGCATTTCAGAGTATGTACCTTATATTTGTTACTTAACTACACGAGTTGACGTGTTTCATAGGTCCAGATCCAAGGCCATCATGGAGAAGGTGGACCTTTATGAAGAGGTCAAACAGAACGAGGAGATGGAAGGAGAGGTTGGAATTCTTTCCACCAGGAAGCGAAAGCGTAAAAATCAGGAAGATGGTGAAGTGAAACAAAAGAAGCCCAGGTAATCCTCACGGCAAAATATTTGCATAATCACAAACTGGGATGTAGCCTCCATGATTTATAATGAAATATCATACAGGTCTGCCTACCTGCTGTACTACTTCGACGTTCATCAGATAATGCAACAAGAGAAGCCCAATCAGCCACAGTCGGAGATTAACAAGCGAATCAGCGAGAGCTGGAAAAGACTCAGCGTGGCAGAGAAACGCTACTATCTGGAGAAGGCCAACTTGGAGAAGGACGGCATAGATACAGTAAATAAAAACAAAAAATGTGCACAAGGTTTTAGTTGATAACCATGGATTTTACATGGGTCGTTTCTAAATTCCCTTGTGTTTGTTTATTGATATTGCAGATTTCTCTCAGTCAGTCCAAAGACCCTCCAGGCTTCCGTAAAATCCTACCGAGAGCAAGTTACCTCGTCCTGACCGACGATCCCCAGGGAGAGTGTCCCGCTCACCCAGTTGATGCAAATGCGTCCTTTCCCGTTCTGACTCAAGAGTCCAAAAAGGGCCAAGTGCTCGGGGTGGATGTTTCTCAAAGCTCTCTGGGTAACGTTGGGCAGGAGGCGTCATTTTCCTCTGCCGTCCAAGGAAGCAAGCCGTCCTGCTCTTCATCCATTACGACCGTGTCTCCGATGTCCAAAGACGTTTCTTGCTCGCCGAGTCCTGCCGATGCTTTAGCAAACAGTGTTGGAATGAAAGGATGTGAGTTAAGAGATGGTGCCGGTGTAAATAGTGGGGCGACAGTGCATCAAACTCAAGCGGAAATGACACAGATGGTTGCCATCTTTCCCAACCAGGTATGGCCCGCATGTGCTTAATGGCAACATTTTACCAAAGAAGATTAGAGCCGGTGAAGAAGTAAAAGGTTGGCCGGATTCTCACTTTCAGCTCAGAATTCTTGAAAGTATTAATTGTGAGAAATTTTATTTGAATGTCAGAATTTTACAAAAGGTTGGCAGGATTCTTACCTTTATCTCAGAATTATGATTGTATTCTCAGAATTCTAAATTTACTGCCAAAATCTCACCCTAAACCGAGAAACCTATTCAGAATTCTTACTTTAAAGTCAGAATTATTTTCATTTCAAATCAAAATTTTGATTATTTTCAAAATTCAGATTTTAAAGTAATTCTAATTCTTAGAATTCTGTAAAGTCTGATTTAAAAAGTTGGGAGGATTCTCACTTTTATGTCAGATTCTGACTTTATTCTTATTTCTCATTAAAGTCCTAATTCTGACTTTACGCTCAGAATTCTGACAATTTTAAGAATTTTAATTTTAGTCAAGAATACTGACTTTATTATTATTAAACGTCGGAATTCTCTTTAAAATCAGTATCCTGACTTTACTCCCAGAATTCTGAGTATTAGAATTCAAATCCTGGTCAGTAATTCTGACGTTATCCTCAGAATTATTTTGACCTAAAATCAGAATTCTGACTTTATTCTGAGAATTCTTACTAAAGTCAGAATTCTGACTTTATGCTGAGAATTCTCTTTGAAGTCAGATATTTCATGCAAGTCAGAATTGTGACTGTATAATCATAATTCAAATTTGTCAATCAGGAATACTTACTTTATTCTCAGAATTGTGATTTCATTCTCAGAATTCTGACTTTAAAGGAAGGATTCTGACTTTTTCCCTAGAATTCTGATTTAAGTCGGAATCCTGACTGGGACTAGAGTGAGAATTCTGACCCTGAAATTAGAATTCTGAGAATAAAGTCAGAATTTTAACTTTAAAGTATCAGTATAAATCCTGACTTCCTAAATCCTGATTTGGACTATAAATTGAGAAGCTAATAGTTTTGACTTTAAAATTAGAGCTCTGACAATAACGGCTATTTTCAGTTTATTTATGCTGAGAATTGAGGGGGAATTCTGACCATGAATTCAGAATTGTCAGTTAGAATTCTGACATTATAATCAGAATTTCTGAGAATTAAAAGTTAGAATAACTTATTTTTCCTTCACTGGCCCTAATCCTCTTCCATATTTTACGCACTACAGTCAATCTCATAATTTTGCTCCACATTTAGAACCTGCTTGAGACCAAGCCTTTAGCGGGGGTAAGCTCTTTGGGCCCCGTAATGATAGTCCCTGTGACAGCCAGACAAGAGCAAAATACTGCAGTCGCTCCGCCTTACAAGATGGTAATTGTGCAGACTCTTTGAACAGCCTCACAACGTTGGCAAACATGAAATCAGAGAATATAAAAGTATACTGCTTGTAAAATAGCATTTTGTCCAACCGTTAGGCTGTGAAGACCTACACCAGAAGAGGTCGCGGAAGGTGTCCCAATCCTCAGTGTTCATTTGTGTACGTCACCCGCCACAAGCCAACAGAATGCCCTGATTGTGGAATTCACCTTGGTGGCAAATGGACACCTGCTGTGAGCACTATTTTATTTGATTTTTTTCAGGGTTTCTATTACTTGGACAAAATAATCAGTATAACGTAATCATTGAGAATTTGCTGATAAGATGTTTTTATTGTTAAATGGATTTCTGCATGCGCCAAAAACTTAATAATGTGCACTTACTCAATCTCAATAACTACACAAGAGCAACCGAAAAAAAAAAAAATTACAATTACACAGCATTCTGATGAAATTTGCGTTGGTGGAATATGAATTAAGAAGCAAAATCTTCCCCTTTTTGTCCATCTCAGGCAACGACCATTTTACCACATGCTCTTGTCTAACAAAGACATTACAGTGCCTTACAGGGCTTCCGTGATGTCATTTTCAGTCAACACCAAGTGGTTTGAAAAAAAAAAAAAATTCTAAAAAAAAATTTCCATCTCTATGTTTTGCTTTTTTTGAAAGATGATCAATAGGTGACTGCTACTAAGTGTTTTCATTCAAGGACATTTTTTTTTTGTTACTTTGTGTTGCCTAAATGTGCCAGCATTCTTTCATCAGGCAAAGAAAACCGAGGAAAAAGATATGCCCGTGTCCGAAGCCAAGTCTGTTTCAAGCTGCCAAGACACAAGACAGGAGACGAATGCTGATGCTGCTAAAAGCAAACCCAGTGAGAGCTCAACAGAAGGGCAGCTGTGCTTGAAAAAGATCAAATCAACTTCCGGTGTCCAGCCAGCAGAGAGCAGCAGCGCGTCATCGGAGAAAACACCGTGCGCGTCCACGCAGCCACGAATGAGGTGAGTCACTGTCCAAATGAACTCATCTGTGCTTCATTTTCGTTTCTCCTATTCTTTGTCTGATTATACATATTACGTTGTCCTCTCTTCTTACAGCAACTTGAAAAAAATGGTCAAAAATCAAAGCATTGTTCCTGCGAGGCCTGTTCGGCCCATCTTACCTTCCTGTTATAGCACAGGTGAAGACAAATTGTAAATATTTGGAAGTTTTGAGCTTACGGAAACACCGCAGTCACGTTGTTTTACACTATATTTGTCTATCAGGTCCTGCTTTGTTCCAGGTCATCGCCGTCCCAACTGGGAACAAAAAAATTCCGATACAGAACAATAAACCACACACAGGTATCTTTTGTTCCCATTTTGATTGTATGGACTCTGCTTATAGTTTTTTGATAAAACCTCACTTGACAGCAACAATATTGGAAAATAATAACTAAACAAGGGACATTACTCTGCAATTGTGGAATGACATTTTTGTTCTTCACCACAGAGCCACGAGAGAGATTCTCAGGTCTCAAAGCTGGTACCTTAAAACAACTCGGCCAGCAAGTCCAATCCAGGCAGGTCAGTATACATTAACATGGATTAGTAATTGTAGTTGATTGTATCCCGAGGTGCAACCATTTACTCATTTACTGCCATTCAAAATTCAATTTTCAATGGTGGAGCGCTGAGGTTGTGTTTGATGCTACTCCACTCTAAATTTCAATCCAGGAAACAACTTAATTCATACACAGTCACCAGTAGATGGCATCTATGTGCCTATTTTGGTATTAGATCTCCATAGTTTGTGAGTCCACTCTTAACCATGTCAAAATGATTTAAAATTGCTGGGAACTAATCATTTGACAAATGAAGAAATTCATATTTTTGATGATCGATTCATTGAATTGCAAACATCTACTTTGGAAAACAATTTTGATGATTTTCCGATACCATGAACAAAATGTATATGAAAATATGTTTTTAAAAAAGCATGATCAATTAACCAATTGAGTCCCAAAATGCATATTTATTTGTCATTACAGAGTCCTGACATTCAGTTCGAGGTAGTCATTTACAGGGTTTTTTTATTTCTTCAGATATTACACGTTATACTATCAATATGTGGCCTTTTTGCCACTTGCTGTCCCCAGCAAATAACATTACAGTAGTACACAAGCTAACGACCAATCACGGTTCAGCAGGTGAGCCATGATTGGTCATTATCTTAGTCTTACACAACTGTAATGTCATTTCTACTCAAAAGTGGCTAACCCTGAGATGATAAAAAAGGTTACACTTTCCTGCATAAATCATAAACCACAATATTATTAACTCATTCATTACCAGCCATTTTCAGAACTTCCTTTATCCTAACGCTTAAATAAATTTGAATACATATTTAATAAGTACTTGGTTTAATGTCAGGACTCCGATAAGACGTAAAAGTACGTGTTTGGGATTGAATGAGTTAGTACCAATAATGAGTCAATACTAATTAGGTGCTTTTTATCTCTTTATGAATCTATTTATTTATTTGTAGGATTCTCCTGTCACATCCATCCAGCTTGCTTCCTCCCCACCTGATAAAAGCATGACTATGGTGTCAGTTGTGCCATTCAATCGCGTGACAGTCGACAGCTTTGTAAGCGTACTTTTCCATTTTATTCTTTCCTTTGCTCTCGCTCCTTCATAACTCCCACTTGTTTTTTTTTTTCCAAGGATTTGGGACTGTCAACATTGAGAGGCCGAGGTCACTGTAAGAACACCTTCTGCGACTACATGTACAAAAACAGACACAAGCCGTTAGTGTGCCCTAAATGCGGTTGTGAGCTGCCCAAGGGGAAGCCGAAGGAAGCCAAGGTGAAAGCTGAATCCCTTTCAGAAATTGCAGACTAGTATTGACGATCATGCAACACAAAAACAAGGACTCTTAAGTACTTTATGGAAAACCCCTTCATAGTTCACACAGTGTGTAGACTGACTGTATCTCCTTGTGTAAGACTTTTTGGTTGTTGTTTTTTGCTTGCTTTAATTGACGACATTCAAATGTGATATTGAGGGCGCTTTCTTCATGCTGTCTTTACGGTTGTCTGTTTTTTTTTTTTTTTTTTTTCTAGAAGTTGAATCGATTTGTCGATCCATACCAGCCCTTGAGTCCCGCTCAGAAAGACATCCAACGGCAATCCACCCTGCAGCTGATTCGCCAATCCCTGCAGATTCCGGAGAGCGAGACCGAGCTCCGAGAGTCGCTGGCCCTTATCGAGAACCTTAACAGTCTTCAAATTGTCTTGGTCCAACCGGGGGAGCAAAAGGAAGATGGGACGTTTGACACCGAGACGCTCGTGGAATCCGGGTGGCCTCAGTTCTATGAATCATCGGCCACTCAGTGCGGCCTGTGTAAAAAGCCTCTTTACAAAGGAGATCAGAGGTGAGAAGACGGAAACAATTATGTGGACATATTTAAAAGCACTTCTCAATTTCTGCTTCTGTTTTTATTACGGGAAATCTCTATTTGCCTCGCGTGGGTGTGTGCTTCCCTAACAACATGATGTTATGTGTCTGAACAAAGCACGATAGCAGGACAGGAGGATTGCTGGCTGCTGACTGAGATGCTGATCCAAACGGCGTCTCTGCAGCTCAAAGTGTGCCTCAATGCCAAGTGTCTGGCTCTGCACAGCTTCACTGACCTGCATCCAGGTATCCCCCCACCCCCACATCTCCCATATTTTTTTTGTTTTGTTTTGTTTTAATTGATAAATTAGAGCCTCACTTCACATGCTTGTACGTTGGTACCCGAATGTCCCCCAACCGCAGCTGAATAGCACCTCAGTAAAGATTTCCATCAAGGCTGTATTGCATACACATACATATATATGTTCTGGTATCCTTGATTGATTGAATACTTTTTTTGTTTGTGTTGGTGTGATAGGCTTTCATACTTGCCAGCCTTCACTACAGTGTTTTTAAAAACTGAGACCCAAGATGTGTGAAAAATGGACAAATGAAGCTTATAAAGGTTATCTTAGTGTGTTAACATAACGATATGATGACTTTATGCAATGCACTGTGCAAATTGCTGTTATAGGAGACACAGAATGATTATAAAGTTCATATGGGCATTCTTGCAAATGGGATGGTTCACAGCAGGGGCTGCCTAACTTTGATATTTTCAGTACGTACAGATTAAATCAAAGGGGGAATCAGTGTAGATTAAATTGAGATCAGTGTAGATTAAATTGAGATATATAGATGTGTACTTTTTAAATTCTTGTTTGATAAATATTATAATTCATTTGGAAAAATAATTTCCCAGTTAATATATACAGTTTAACAAGTCAGTTTTTTTTTTTTTTTTTTTTTGATGACTGATTTTGATTAATCGTTGAGCTCTTACGCACAGGTTAAATGTTAAGATTCCAAAGAGTTCTGAGCCCTTTTCTCTTGAAGTATACGTATACATTTTCTATGAGCTTGCTCTATGTTGGGCACTTGTTTTTATCAACTTAAGCTTGTTTTAAAATTGTACCATGGGGAAAACCATCTTTTTGTGAGGTTTTTTTTTTTGAGCTAAAAAAACAAGACAGTCTTCCTTTACAATTTCTATCAAGAAATGGAAGCAATTTAATATGGTATGACTCAAAGCATTTCTTTTGTGCTCTTAAATTTTCTTTGGTAGGTTTGTTCAACATAGGAAACAGACTTCTGGTTAGTATTGATCTGTTGCTGACAATCAGAGGGAAAATCAAGCTGGGCCAGCCCCCCTCTCATGCAGTCAAGACCCTATTTGACCATGTCTCCAACCACCCTGGTAACAAGATCACAACTATGGCATAATCTGAGCAGCATTTTTCTGTTTGTTATCACGCTCGCACGTTTTTGTGTTTGCATCAGTCCATTCGCTGAGCCCAGAGGAGACGTCCCAAATTCAGGAGTTTCTCCAGTTAGGCTACTGGGCCTTCGAGAGCCTGACGGTGCGAGACTATAACGACATGATCTGTGGCGTTTGTGGCATCTCTCCGATGTTGGAGATTGCCAGGCGACACACAAACAACGTGCTGGAGCTCAAAAATGTACAGGTGACTGAATGATATCATAAATAAAACGATATTTTTGGAGCCATTTAAACGAGCCGCTGCTTTGTGATCACTGTAGTTCACCTGGCCTGAGACTTTAGTGTCGGACGAAGTGCACGTGGATGAATTCTGGCTGACCATGGAGATGGAGGCAATTGAGCAGGCGGCCTTTCCTACAGAGATCCCCATCACGAGGCTGGATGCGTCAATCATCGCGCCTTTCATCCCACCGCTGATGAGAAGCGCCACTGTTATCAACACAGAGAAGGACAAGGTCATGTCAGAGACACAGTTGCCCCCAGGTACGCTTTCTTTTTCATGTCTGCTGTATTTCAGACAGTCCCTCAAATTTTATGTACAATTATTACCACTTTTGTATGCTTGTTGCATATAGTGCTCCAGTAGGCATGTGAGAATTTAATAGGATTTCTGCTAACAGGATTTCTGCAAATATTATTTAACTTGTTCAATCTCAAATATGTGGTTTCATTTGTTTTTCTTAATTTTTTCTGAATAAATCCAGATTTTTAATCCCAGGTATTTTATATGTATGTGTGTGTGTGTGTGTGTGTGTATATATATATAATTTATATTTGTATAAATATAAATATATATATATTTTTTTAAACTAAGCAAACAAAAAAGGTAATCACAAAAAAAAATAAAACACCTAACAGGAGAGAAGCACGCGAAAAAATAAGCAAACAAGAAAAAAGAAGCGAAGAAAAAAGAAGAAGCAAACAAGAAAAAAGAAGCGAAGAAAAAAGAAGAAGCAAACAAGAAAAAGGAAGCAACTAACCAAAATCGCGGCCCTCTCAGATGGCTTCTCAGGAACTAGTCAAAATGGCAAATCCACCTGGCTCCGGCCTTTCTATGTGGAGTTTGCATGTTCTCCCCGAGCCCGCATGGATTCTCTCCAGGCACTCTGGCTTCCTCCCACACTCCAGAGACATGCATGGCAGGTGCACTGGACATTCTTAATTGTCCTTAGGTGTGATTGGGTGCGTGAATGGTTGTTGGACGCTGTGTGCCCTGCAATTGGCTGGCAACCTGTTCAGGGTGTTATCTTCCGACTGCCCCAAGTCAAAATGGATGGATGATAGGATGTACGGATGGATAAAAGTGGGTCATCAATACTGGGCTGGTTTCGCTACACGCCTAGCATCACTAATCGATCCTGACAGACCCTGAAAAATGGTATTGGTCTATCTGTAATTCCTCGGCCTCTCTTCGAACTTGCATCTTTTAAACGTGAAAACTCATGACTAAATGATGACTAAATCCGAAAGTAAAATATGGGTAGTAAATGAAAATTCCTTCCTGTTTCAGAAGCACCGTCAGTTCTGGTCCGGCTCATTCATGATGGTGAATTGAAGCTTGACAAAATTAAAGATTGCAGTGAAGAGGAACTGAGAGGTTTTTTGGAGCGCTGTGGGATGAGCATCACTCCAGGCTCCAGTAAGGTGGGTGTGCTGCAGATAGCGATAATAGTTTCCAGGGCTGCAGCCATCAATTATGTTTTGTATTTAGATATCTTACACAAAATTTGAATCAAACATCGAGTGTTTAGGTTAAAAAAAAATCTCTTTTTTCACTTGGCAGAAAACCATTGTGAACACAGAAGACCAAATCACACATTTCCATTTAATTATGACAGACCAACCTTTCTAAACCTTTCTAGACCAACCTTTCTACTTTCCTGTCTAGGAACTTTAGACGTTAAGTACATTTTCCCAAAACATTTTGGTCGATGAGATGAATTTCCTGGCTGAAACAGCAGATTTCAGTATCCCATCGTTTGTTGAAAAGTGATCAGTCGGAATTACAAGCTACTTTTCAATTTATAAACCTATTATTTAGTTTTAACTAGCCTTATGGGCCGTGTAAAATGTTTTTTTTTTTTTTAATTTAACCCTGTGAGGTCTTAAAAAAATATTTGGTGGACTGCAAATGGCCTCCGGGGCCTCCGCTTGTACACCCTTGTTTTAAATGTTTTAGTACTTCTCCTTTGTTTTCTATTGAAATGCATAATACTGGAGACAACATTGATGTGAAATGCTCCCTTTTCTCTCGGCTTTAGAAGGACCTGCTGGCTTCGCTGATCTCCATGTGCACGCTTGTTCAAAGCGGCCTCCCTACTGGCCCTCAGTCCGCCCAGCACCTCACCGCCGGCAAGCTGTCCAAGCTCTGTCTCCATAAGGTAAAAGCAAATCAGCGCGGCGGGCGTCTGCCACTACCCCGGACGCCAAAGACAGAAACAATTCAACGCCTCGGCCTCGTTTTGGCGTGTCAGGTTGTGTGCGGTTCCAAGTACTTGGTGAAAGGAGAGACGGCCCGGGACCACGTGGACCTGCTCGTGTCCTCCCGTTACTGGCCTCCGGTCTACGTCGGTGACTGCGCTCGAGAAGTGGCTCTTTGTACGGACATGCAGTACCCAGAAATGGCCGCCCGCATGTGGGGCAGAAATCAGGGTTGCTTTTCCGAGCCTTTCCACGAGCCAGAGGTGAGTGGAAATCCTTAACAAGTATCCAGGAAGCGTAACTATTTTCAACCGTTTTCATATATAAGGCGCGACGTTTTATAAGGAGCATAGAATAGAAGCTACCTAGTGGTTGGGGTTGTGTTATGCATCCACCAGATGGAGCTGCGCTAAAGAGAATGTCAACAAAACAAATAAGTCAGTCAGACTTCATTAATAGAATTTAAACCAAGTCAATTGAGTATTTTTTTTTTTTTTTATCAAATTGCAACTAAAAACATTCAAATATATTGATTGATATATATATTGATTTAAAAGCAGTTTCTGACTTTATAAAATCACGCTTTCTTTTACCAAATTCTGCGGTTTTTGCACCTTGCCCCCATTTAAATAGTTTCAAAATTGGAGCATATATAGCATATCAAAATTTCAAACAGGGTGTTATAAAAAAATGATTGTAAAAAATACAGAAATGCAAAGGTAAATATTTAATACTTTACTTGGTGATTAAGTTTTTTTGTGTGTGTGTTTTGTCTCCCAAAAAGGAAAACTCGTGGTTTATGCGCTATATAAGGCGCACTGGATTATAAGGGGCCTTATAGTTCAGAAAAAACGATAATTCCTGGTGGCATCACGGTAGTTATTTTAATTAAGAATACGAACGATGTAAAAATGCACATCTGTGCGTCATAACTCAGTTGAGTATGTGGTTGGCAGTTCAATCTTCCTCAAATTGTGTTTGAAAAAAACAAAACAAAACGAATCTTTAATCTTACGTTTGGCCATTGTTTGGAAAACAAGTACATCCTATATTTGGGGAATTACGGTAATTCAAAGAGTTTGGGAGTGTTTTTTGGGGGGCCGGGGATTGGAACGGATCGGGCTAATCATATGTAAAAACGCGCCTCTGCTTATGAAAAACGAACGTCACCAAATGACTTCTGGAACAAGTTAATCTCATAACCCGAGGTACCACTGTGTTTTAAACATCGAATAAGCAGATTGTTGTCCGTGCTTCATACAAAAGCAAATATTCCTCCTTTTTTCTCCAACGGTTTTGCACAGTTCCAAAATCGTTGCCTTCCGACCAGAGCCGCGGTCACATTTTTGTTCGCGTCTGAAACGAGGTCTTGGTTTTTGGCTCCGCAGTTCATGTCATGCGCCGAGCTGCGGGGGAGGCCGTACAATGCCGACCTTTCTGCGTCGGGGGACAACCAGCACTCTCACCCCTGCACAAAATCTTCCTCTTGTTGGCTGGTGCGTCCGCCTCCGTTGACTCCCGGCCACGAGGCCGCCGTTCCCCGACATCACTCCATGGCTTTGTGCAAAGACCTGGATCACCTCACTTGTAATGTGGCTCAGATCGCTAAGGAGGAAGGGGATGAAATTTCAGCTTCCAAGACGCAACGCGTGCTTTTCACCAACCCGGCGCATTACTACCTGCACAACCGCCTGCTGGACTTTCTCTCCAGCCGCGATATCGTGAATGAGCAGATCAGCCAAATGGTGAGCTTGTGCAAGCCCGGGGAGGTCGTCATCCGGGATGCCTTGTACCGCCTGGGAGTGGCAAACGTCAACGCCCAAAAAGGGACGTCTGCGCCGTCCGACCGCGTCCCGCCCCGGTGCGAGCGGCCGGCGGGAAACTGAAAAACAACCTCCCAATGCTGTCCGATGTTCACACAAAGTTGCAGTTGAAATTACGGGATGAAAATAGATTTTTGTATGCAAATATTTTTCCGGGTCTTATTTTTTTGTAGCAAATATGAGACGGCCTTGTTTTGAATTCAATTGTTTGCCATGTTTAATTTGCAGCGGTGTTATCTCTTGCTGTTTTTCTTTGCAATTAATTATTTTTACTTAGTTTTTTGTTTTGCATTTTGTGTTTTCCTCTATGGTAATGTTTTCATGCTGTTTTTTGCATTTTTTAATTTGCAGTTCGTTCTTGTCTTACGTAATGCGTTTTTGCTGTAATTGCAATGAATTGTAGTTTGTTTTTAGTGATTTTGTGATATTTGATTTGAACTTGTGTTTCCCTTTTGGTAATGTGTTCTTGCTTTTTTGTTTGCAGTTTTTAATTTGCAATTCCGTGTTGTCTTATGTCATTTGTTTTTTTTTTTGTTTGCAATTAAATTGTTTTGTTGTGGTTTGTCTTCTCAATGTGTTTTTGCTTCTTTGCTTCCAGTTACTTTGTAATTTTTTGATTTGCTGTTTGTGTTTCATCTTGTGTTATGCGTTTTTGCTTTTGTTTTTTGCTCGGGAGGACTTTTTTTTAATTTTATTGCGACTATGTTTCGGCTTTCGTAGTTTGTTTTTGCTTTTTCTGTGTAAGATTTTTAATTTGCAGCTGTGTTTCATCTTTATTCAGGTGGTTTTGCTTTTTTGTTTGGTTTGTTATGGTCTTTGTTTTCGTTTGCTATTTTAAATTGGCGGTTGTGCTTTGTCTTTTGCAATATGATTTTGTTTTTATTTGTTTGCAATATTTAATTTGCGGATGTATTCTGTCTTGTAATAATTTGGTTTGGCTTTTTTGTTTGTGATTTTCAATTTGCTGTTGTGTTTTGTCTATTTTAATCTAACTGCAATTTATTTATTTATTTTGAGCTGTGTTTCATCTTTTGTAACAGGTTTTTCTTTTTTATTTGCAGTTAGCCTTTTTTGTTTTGTTTTTGTTTTTATTTACATTTCAGGGTCACCATTAATCCTGAAATGTCAGCCCAGAATTCAGTATCAGTTACCGTTTGTGAGTAGTGTACATTGCATTGCATGAAGAAGCATATTTATGAAAATGTGATTCAAATGGTGCCTTGACATATGAATTTAATTTATTACACGACCATGCTCATTGCTCAATTTACCATTGCCCATCAAAACAAATTAGGTGTATTTATGTAAGTATATAATATTAACACGATTTCTTTTTTCATGGAAAAATAAATATTCATCGAGCAGATCTTAATTTTTAGAAAACACAACACTTTGCATTATTGATTCTGGTAAATCCTTACACAATCGGTTGCACTGTGAAGTATTTATTCGAAACATTGTATTGAACCTTATTGAAAGTGAAAGATATTTGTCCAAATGTGGAAAAAACTAAAAAAACAAAAAAAACTGAAACATCCTATAAACAATCTTGGTCTGTTTGTGTCATTTTAAACCAAGATACCCAGTCACATATTTTTACACAACCATTTAAATAAGAAAAACATATAGTGTTTTTTTTTTTGTTGTTTTTTTCAAGAACATGACTACCATATATTAGGTGTTTAAAATAAAAGCCCATGTTACAGTAAGCTCTTTGCTTTTTTCTTAAAAACAAATAAAAAACGTCCACACACAAGATATTTTTGTTTATTTAAAAGCATTTATAATAAAGAAGAGCGTGTTTCTTAAGTGTTTTTTTTTTCAGAGATATATATATATATTCTAAGGTGGAGGTTAAAAAAAACGGCCATGTGTTCAGTTTTAAAAAGAATACATTTCATTATCGTCCAAAAAACGACCCTGTAATTTTTTTTACAGACGAGCAAGTTTTTTTTTTTTTTTTTAACTAGGTACTCAGGTGAAAAAAAAACTGGTTTACGGAAAAAGATGTGAGGTGCCACCTCAAATTAAAAAAAAAAAAAAGAGTCAACTTTTAGTGGACGGCGGGCGCCGTCTGGTTAAGTCTGGAGGCTCTAAATGATCTCTATGGTGACACCATAAATTGTTTTTATTACAGCACAAACAAAAAGTGTTTGCCTCCAATTTTTTGCGTGAGTTGGTGGCCGAGTCATGTAGGTGACTCAAAGGCATTGCCTCATTCGGTTGCATATTCTGTTCTGAAGGGTGAAAGCCACATAAAAACAAAACGATAGTGACGTTTGTAGAAGCAAGATTATTTCAATGAAAACCACACAAAATGCAATCTGATTGCCTCTGAGGATATTTGAGTTTTGTAGCGCACTAGTGAAAACACATTAAAAAGTAAATCCGAGGACAAACTTCACAATGGAGTTTCATTGTAAAGCTTTTATTATAATCAAAGATTGTCTCGCTTGTACAAAACCACACATCTTGTGAATATGAGCTTGTACAATCTCTTAAATGCTAAAAAGGAGCTACTTCTTGATATACATCAGGAGATAAACTGTATATTTACAGTACATGATCAGAAATCTCACTCATTTGCTGTACATGCGAGCATGTTGCACATCTATCACAGCTTATGTTGCTTCATAGTTGGCAGTGTAGGCTGACTGCTACATGTGTTTCCATAGTCAAGATTATATGAAACTTTAGAAGAAAACGCACAAAATAAAGTCGTAAAAATTCTCCAGAAACATTCACATTGTCAAGCATAAAACTATTCATCTAGTTGATCTCAAACCCGTTGGTTGCCATGACACTTTTGGAAGTCTTGTATCCTGTAAGGTCCTGAACCTGTGGAGAATGGATTGGATTTAAGTAGGGCCGTCACATGTTGCCAACAAGCCACGGTTTTTGTAATGGTGTCACAAGAGCTCCGGCTATGACCAAAGTGCGGAGGGTAAAAACAACGTTGTCATTCTTTGCTTCCTTCACAGTCCATTCGGCACGCAGTAGAAAAAAAAAACAAAAAACAAAAAAAACCAAGAACAAATAATAAACACTCAGGTCACTTTCTGAACAAGTTGGCATTTGTTTGCCTTCCGCCGCCTACGTGAGGACATCGCGGAATGAAAAACAGATACAAAATTATTATTGGAACTCTGGATTAATTCATTTCCTACACTAAAAACAGTCCGTGAGAAAGCGTCGATGCTTCTTTGCTGCACTCATGTCTTTTGAGTTGATTGACGAGCGGAAGTCACAGAAAACGCTTTCCTCCGTTCGTCAAGGATTTTCAACAAAACTGATAGTTGTTGGTCTTCATCAAATGCTGCTCCTCCTCTTGGGGGTCACAAGACTGCTCACGGGGGTGGTTGCAGCATTTCGCCGGGTCACGCTCTACGCACTCTTCGGCCACCGTGACCTGCTGTCCCTGCTCTGGTTGCTCCGGCTGCTGCTGATGCTGCACGTTCTGGTAAATCAGCTGTTGGGACCCAGCAGAATTTAGGTGGCCAATATGCAAAGAAAAAAAACAACAAAGAAACTGTCACTTATTTATAATGTGCTGTGTGTCTCTATTAGTTATCAATGATGTAAAACAGGGGTGTCAAACATAAAGCCAGTGGTCCAGATCCGCCCCACATGGAGGTTTAATTCAGCCAGAAATATGTTTTTGTGATTTAAAATAATGAACAGGACCAAACCCTTTAGTTCGTGGTACATAAAAAATTGGCAAAAATGGTTACTTTTGCAAGCAATGGTCAGTTGAGCACAGATGATGTGTGAAATAGCTAAATATATACACAGAAAGTACAACACTTCATTAGCATTCACGACACATCATGACTTCTTCGTGTTTCAACTTCTTCTGTCCTGCCTGTCATTACATAGTGCCACCCGGTGTCCAAAATGAGACACTTCAGCAGCATTTTATTCTGCTCCTTTTTTTTGCACTTCCTTGTACTCCTCGAAAAGAAGTTGTACAACCGCGTATTTTGATAGGGGCATTTTTCTTCTGCTTGATATTTGTTCATCGTGTTTATTTACTTATTTTTAGCTTATGTGTTTGATAGAAAATATGTATTTCATAAGGAAAAATGTTAGATAAGGCGGTGGAGCAGTGACTAGCACGTCCGCCTCGCAGTTAAAGGCTCCAGAGTTCAAATCCTGCTACCTCCAGCCTTCCTGTGGTGCTTTTACACTGATTGGAAAACCAATGCTTTAAGCAGTCAACCTCATGAGGAAATGTGCAGTGTTTCGGCAAAAAACAGAAGTTCAGCTCACCTGTTCATGTTCCTTTTGTTCTCCGAGCTGTCGTTGTATCATCCGACTGATGTTGCTGAAAGTTGGACGCTTGGTAGGTTCCAGATTCCAGCACATTTTCATAATCTCGTATCTGGAGAGTGGAAAGAGGAATTTTTTAATTATCATCGCATTTTTAGGTGTCTCTCTCTCTCTCTCTCTCTCTCTCTCTCTACATATATATATATATATATATATATATATATATATATATATATATATATATATATATATATATATATATATATATATATATATATATATATATATTTTTTTTTTTTTTTTTTTTTTAAATTTAGGGTGCCAAATGTCACTTTGGATCAAAATGTACTTGAAGATAACAGTATGTAAGGGTTAAAGCGGTAACGATAATAAGGGGAACTACAAGGAAGTGTTTACATGCCAGGACAAGAGAGACTTGTTCCCTGCCTGAGTCTGTTTTTCGTTGCCGTGAAATAACAGTTCCATGGCTTACCAGCATGGCGATCATGTGGCTAACAGGCAGAACTGAGGCCTGACTCACACACGAACAACAGAGGATTGAGAACTCACTCACATTCACCCCGCACCGTTTCCACAGAACGTTTATTCCGGGGTGGTGTGACAGCCGCGGCAAAAAACAGTACACATTCACACTCACACTGCATACACGAACGAGGAAAAAACAAATCCGTATTTTCGGATGCCTGCTTTAGCTCAATCTGCCCACCAATCATCCTCTGACATTCTTATCTACTTTCAAGCTATTGACACAGCAATCTATCATTCACCATCCAATCATGTATATCCATCATAGGGTCTTGTTTGCCACAACCTGTCTACAGAAATCATTACCCTGAGCAGCCAATTGCAAGATATACAGTACGCAAAGGTAGCAAATCTTACATTTCAGTCGGGGCAAAGTCTGGCTGACTCATCTGATAGCCTCGCTTGACCATCTTGTAGAACCTGGAGTCCACAGCCATGCTGGGGTAAGGGCTCTTACCTGATGGGGCACAAACACATTCAAATAAACATAACGGAATGCTGTTAACGTAAACGGATACGCGTGGGTGTGAATATAATGTTGAAACTGTCAGTGTGATGTGAAAAAAAAACAATAACAAAACAAAACAAAAAACAGCCCTGCCTGTTGCATGAGTTTGATTAACAAATCGCTGTAACCAAGGAAATTTCTGTTCTTCATGTATGTTTACCACCCATTTTCGATTTTGAATTGATTGTGCAGTTCAAAAACATTTCTATGATTTAATATTTCTAACTGGTAACATTTTTAGTGTGAAGACTATCCATTTTGACTAAATTATGCAGAAATGTCTAAAGCTAGCTTCTTTCCAATGCTATTACTAGCCTGGCATTTTGGATAATGATGCGTATTCAAGCCGCATTCCTTCTTCCCGTGTATGTTCATCACGAATGTCTTATTTTTAATTTATTACAATATAAAAACATGTAGAATATTTAAAATTTCTAACGTAACATTTAGTGTTACAGAAATTATTCATTTTTAATAAGTCATGCTAGAACCATAGCAGCCGTGTCTAATGTTAGCTTCTTTACAGCATTAATGCTAGCTTAGCATTAAGGAATATGATGCAGAGTTAGGTGATTTCTGCTGTCCATGTATGTTTAGCATTAATTTTTGCGTCTTTACAATGCTAATGCTATCTTACATTTTGAAAATATGATGTGGACTTAGCAGCATTTTTGCAATTGATTGCATGTTTAATTTTTTTTATTCCACTCCATTTCAAAAGTCATGGTCAAAATGTAGCAACCGTGGCTAACGTCAGCTCTTTACAGTCCTGATCCTAGCTTAGTATTGCTAGCAGTGCTGTTTATGTAAAGCTTGACAGTATTCTCTGTGATGACCAAGAATATCAGTATCTTAATATACACACTTTATATTGATTGTCCAGTACATTTTATTTTAAAGAGAGTATACAGTATTTGGTCTCAGTCAAAAAAAGAGGTCAACTATTTTGAGTAAATCCAAATTTTACTCTAGTTAGACTGAGACCAAAGTGAATCCTTGATCAGGCGTCTGAGACTTCATATGTCTACTGAAGTTGAGAATGAGAGTACTTTTGCCAGTTCTGGTATGTGTTGCATGAGTCTTCTCACCCAAAGAGAATATCTCCCACAGGAGGATTCCGTAGGACCAGACGTCGCTTTGGACGGTGTATACACAGTCGAAAATGCTCTCTGGAGCCATCCACTTCACTGGCAAACGGGCCTTCAAGCAGACATAACACTCAATCCATGAAACAAGTGTGCAGCAGTAACAACGCGGTTTACAAAAGTGCGCTTACGTTGCCTTTAACCACGTAGTTGGAATCGTTCATGATGTCCCGTGCCAGGCCAAAATCACAAATCTTGGCTACTCTGTGGTCCGTCAGAAGGACGTTTCGCGCCGCAACATCTCTGTGAATACACTGTAAACAAGAAGCATGGATGATCGATTAAAACAACCGTGCAAATAGACAATAGTGCTAATATGATTACAATGTGTCAAATTGTACAAGTTAATGTGCGGGAAGTGTACTTCAAGGCTTAAAAAATTTCCTTTGGTCATTGTAGTTCACATTGAAAGATTGCACAAAGAATTGAGAGGAATCAATTATTTCAGGTGATAAGTACTAAAGTAACAGTGTAACCTGCTTCTTTCTCCACAGCCTCGATTCAAACAGCGAACCCTTGACATTGCATCAAATGTTTTCCCACCTCCAAGATATCTTTTAGAAGACTCGGATTGCACTTTACACAACTGGATAATTATAGCAGTGCCAAAAACACTCACATTTTTGGCAGCCAAAAAGTCTAAGCCTTGAGCCACTTGATAGGAAAACCTCAACATGTCATCCAAGTCCAACGGCCATTCTCCAGTCTCCTCGCACACAGCGTCTAGGCATGTGTCCCCATCATGTTAGCAAGACAATGACGCTCTGTTTGTTTCAAGAAGATAGCTCAAATGTGTGACAATGTTACTTTGTAATGGCTCGCTGTTTGGCAGCTGACACGGTCTCATCTCCAAGTAGCTGCTCGACGACGCGCTGGAGATCCCGCTGTCGCTGTCGGATGAAACGGTCATGAGGTAAAACAATTTGTGATGTCAAAATAAAAGATTCATTCATTGAAGTCATAGTTAAAGTGTCTTTAAGTGGCGGTAATCAAATATTTTCATGTTGCTTTCTGTATGATCTTTGGATCAGTTTTAATGCAGGCCTGTGGCTTTAGTTGTTGGCGGTTGGAAAACAAACAATCACCCCCTGACGTGGACACTAATTGGGTGTCATTGTGTTTGGCAAGTGAAGGAGCAGAAGGAAGGCGTTAAAATGGAAGAGTGGTAGTGAGTGGAAAATGTAACTTTAAAAAAAAACACGCCGACGGCACCTTTGATCAAGGTAGAGTAATATGCATCCTTTGTAAGGAGCCTGCTTACCACAGAAGCAGCTCAGGTGTAGCCTACCGCATCAATGCAAAGCTCCCAGAAGGGACTGCAGCCACAGCTAATGATAGCAACAAAGACACTAATGTACATAGCAAGCCGTAGCAAATCTCTTTGCCAAACTAAGCTCCAGGATGCACTATGTTTAAGCAAGTCTGCCATGGACAGGGTGAACAATGTTTTATTTTTGTGTTTTTGTTTAAAAATAAAATCTTATTCGGTCATTGACAAAAGAAAATGGCATCATTCCTTTCGAGACTTTGGGCTAGTCTCAAGTACAGCAGAAGGTAAATGGTTAAACTTGTGTCTGTTGAAATTTATTAAAGAAAATAAATGACTGAAAATGACTTTTTGTTGTTTATCGATTTTTTGATCTTCCACAATAATACAATGTGTTTGAATTAAAGTAAATATGGTTGAAGGTTTTTCCTAGGGATCTTTATGTGTAATTAACTAGATCAACTAATTACAGATGTAAATGAAATCATCTGTAATTTTTTATTCTCTTGACAGCACTAAAAACAATAACAATATCATTGCAGTCAATGTACTTGGTGGCCTACCTTCTAATGAAATGTTTCTGGTTGCAGATGTTCTTATAGTCGTTGGAGTTCTCCGTTACGACGGGCATGTTCATAACATAGCTCATAAAAGTTTCTGCCTTCTGGCGGAGGAAGTTCAGTAAATCCCCGAGGCTGCAGTACTCTGTGATTACAAGAACGGGTCCTGAGGAGAAACAGCGCCATGTTAAGAACATGTCAGTTCAAACATGTACTTGGTCTACAGAACATGCATTTGTATTAGGTGATTGGCTTGGGACTCATGTTACCGCCATAGGTGCAGGCCCCCAGGAGGTTGACAATGTTTTTGTGATGTCCTAAATGACTGAGGATCTTCAGCTCTGACATCAGTGCTTCCCTCTCATCGGAATGGGCGCTGGCTTCAAAGAGAGACACAAAAACTGGCATCAGTCCGCCATTGCTAATTCATCTTGTGAAAATATTGATTACGTTGTTAATCTTGTTTTCTGGAGCAACAATTCACAGTCACACCTTTTAACATTTTCACAGCCACACGCATCACGTTATCTTGCTCTCCCAGACCAATGGCTGTGGCCTCCACCACTTTCCCAAAAGCTCCGGCACCCAAGATCTTTCCTGCAAAGTTGGAGCTGACGTCATGACTTTTGAAACATTTCAAACCTTTGTCATTTTGCTCATGACTGAAAGTTTGGTCTGAGAATCATGAGCTAATACTTCTCTGACACTGAACATTAAAACGACAAGAATACCTTGTTCAATAGTTTTTGTTGTCCCTCATTTTACTAATCTGTACCCTCAATTCACAATTTTTTTCCCCATAATGTATTAATATGTAGCCCCAGGATATTAACCTGTAATCTCAGTTAGCTGATTTGCACTCTCAATTTAACAAACAGCTAGCATTCAGGAGTAAACACGGCCATATATAACAACATAATGAGAAATTGATTTAGTCTTGTCAGTTCCACGGCCATGGCCATGTTTATTACCGATCATTAGCTCTTTGCTAAAATGAGGGGACCGATCAGTAAAATTAGGGTACAAATCAGCAGTTTGACTATACACATTAGTAAATTGAGGGAATATGTTTGTTAAACGAGGTTACAGATATGTAAACTGAGGATACAGATTAATAAATCAAGGGAACACATTTGTAAAGTGAGTAAAATAAGGGCACCGATTTGTAAACTGAGGGAACAGATGAGTAAACTGAGGTAAAAGATTAATTATCCGAGGGGGCAGATTAATCAATTGATGGAAGATATTAATAAATTAAAGGAACAGATGAATCAACTAAGTTAATTAGTCAACTGAGGGTACAAATTAATCAATTGAGGGAACAGATTAGTAAAGTGAGGGCACAGATCAGTAAATTGAGGGAACAGATGAGTAAATTGCAGGTACAGGTTAGTAAATTGAGGGAACAGAGGGGCAAATATTTTTTTGGTCCAACCCTGGCACCAGAGGGGCTCTGTAAAACCATGCTACAAACCTAGTTTGAGTTTGTCCCGTGGGAACTCCCATTTCTCATTATAGGGCAACTGCGTGGGGTCAACAAAGGTGTAGTTGTTTCCATCTCTTGCCTCAATGATCTTCCAACGGATCTCATACCTTGGTTTCTATTTCGGAGAGGAAGAAAAAGAGTACTTTTTAAACAAGCCTTGGTTGTGTTTAAAGAGCTCGTTGGATTAGTTGTAAATATAGTGATTATACATTAGGTACAAGCTATAATTAATAATCAAGATAGTAATCGAACATTTGATACAATCAATACGGTATAATTAATGCACTGAGAAGGTACATATTGTTTTCTAGAGGGAATGCTTTTCTGTAAGAAGGATGACGCAAGAAAGGATGCAGTCTATGCAGTCTCACACTTCATTAAGGAAGGGCCAGCTCAAATCGGCGTCGCTGAACGCGAACCGCAAACAGGAGCCACTTGAAGTGTGATTTGCAACAGGAAATGCTCAACTTGTGATTTATAGAAATGTCTTGCAGAATGTCTTGCTCCACAGAATGTGTTGTTTAATTTTCCAATTTGTTTCACACTTTTGTCTCACACATAGATGAACAAATACGATTTGCACTTATTGAAACCTTAATGTAACCTAGGGAGCTCTGAACCAAATTAAAAGAGAAGGTTCGGAGAGACTGTTTTAGAACGCAGCAGAATTGTATTTGTGCAGTCCTTCTCCGTTCTCCTCATGCATGAGCTGGCAATAGAATGCCTTTTCTTCTTTCTTGCGTTTAGTTTCTCACAAATGTCTCACAGAAGAACCTGACAGGGCTTAATTTTTACCTGCTTGTATTTGTAAAACAGAAACAGCAGAAGCAGAAGGAAGATGGAGAGAATTCCTGCAGATCCGGTCAAAGTGGAGGTGAAGAGTTTGTCTGCAAAACCGAAGAAAGATCAGTTCGTCGTGGTGACGCAACATGTTACAAAAGCCAGTTCTTTGAATTGGAAGCTGTAGAAAATGTGCTTAAATTTGCATTAACTATGAGAATGGGTCTTTAGAGTCACAAACAGATAACATTAGCGTCTAAAGTAAGCAGATGACTGCAAGGGAAAAAAAACCTGAAATTTTCATGCCAAACATCAAATGCGGTTTGTGTCACATCCTTGTGACTCAGCAAAAGAAAATCACAAGCTCCTAACGGTACTTATGTTGGGTATTCACCAGAAACTTCCATAGCAAATGTGTCGCTGCTGACTCCGACGAGGTTAAAGGCCACACACTCCACCGTCATCCTCCGGCTGGATGGTCCTACCGTCAGAATGCTCTCCACTGACACCGCCCCGTACTCTTCCCTCTGGAGCTCCACTGTCTGAGCTGGCAGGGGGGTGGCCAGCTGCAGCCCAGTATTGCTTTCGTTGCACCTGGCTCAATGCAAAAAGATGCCGATTTAGATTGTGGCGAGATTTTGTAGCGAGGCACCTGGAGAGGGAAGTGTAGCTGTGGAGAAGTCTAAATGAGTGCATTTCATTTTGTCACAAAGATAAATTCCTGTGTGTTTGTTTTGAAGTCATCAAAAGACAATTAATAGAACATTTGCAGATTACATAATACAATAAAGAAAACACACTCAATTGCAATTTTGCTCTGAGCACCAGATGTCTTCTGGATTTTGGGCTGAATCTGTTCCATCCGTCTTAGACTTTATTCTGCCCATGAATTGTCATGGAAACAAATTTACTCCATATACCTACATATCAAATTTGGTCAAAGTTTTGCTCAAAAATAGTCGCTGAAATTTGTGTTCAGCCCATCCAATGCAGTTCAAATCTTGTGGAAAATTTGTTGAAAATGAATTTGTATTGCATTCATGCAAGGAGGTTCAAATTTAGTCCAAAAAGAGGAGCTTATACTTTGGTTATTAAATTTAGTCCTAAAGTACTGTAGTCCTTTAAAATTGGAGTGTATTTAATCTATCCAATGTGCTCCAAATTTTGCTCAAAATTAGTTCTTGAAATTTGTGTGATGTTTTGTCCGGATAATAATGGATGGATAGATGGATGGCAGCTCAGCCCATCCAATGTAGTTCAAATTGTGTCCAAAAATAATTGAAAATGAAGTTTTGTACAGTTCAAGTACGGTTCAAATTTACTTGAAAATGTGTTCATTTATCCTATTTAGGAGAGTCCTTCTCATTTCTTCCAGAAAGAATTGCAGGAATGAAATGAATTACTGACATAAGAATCATTTTGAGCTCAACAACAAATGGATCTTCTGGAGTACTTTAATATACTGTGTGCCTTGATAGTCCAGTGGGGACTGGGTTTTGATTTTTGAATTTCCTTTTCCTGGGTGGGATGTCTGCCATCCATGAAAGAATATTTGTTGTCTCACTAATATGAATAACAACACTTTGTTGTTCTCTCGGCAAGGAGACTCACGTGGGGCGTATTCCAAAACATTGGTACCAGATGATTCTAGGGGCGGGATAACCGAAGGACGTGCACGTCAAAGTGGTCACATTTTCCCATCTTACCACGGCAACCGGTCTCTCTGGCGTTGAGAAGAAAACATTGGCGATCGAAATGATGCAAAAAATCGGGACCGAGGAGTGTAACAAAAGCTCTGCAAATGTCACTTACGATACATCTGGACTTGGAATGTGATAGAAGCGTTGGCCAATTCACTCCTCGCGTTGAAAGTGTACTGGCCTTGCTCCAGAGAATTCATTCTCTTCAGTTGCAATGTTGCGTGGTATCTGATGAGCAGAAAAAGGAAGGGCAATTTCATTGTGACTACTTTAGAACTAGTGAGCTTCCACATCAGTATGGAACATGACTTCCTTTAACCCTCTCACGTTAAAATTAAGTTTCTTTTTTTCCCTAAACTTCTGAGTAAAAAAAAATGCTCATAAAATAACAGTTGAGGGATTCTCATTTCATTGTTGCAACTTTGCAGCGCCTGCTTGGGGAGGGCAAATATCATTTGGTTTTTAATTTGTTAAACATGCTGTACTGTATGTTTGTATTTTCTAATTAATTTGATAGAATTCTACTTAACATGAGGCCATTCCATGTCTATACTTCAGGAATGGACTAGATTCAGCCCTGGAGTGAACAGCAGCCAAATACCATCTCCACATTCAGAAACAAAATTGAGCAAACTGTTAGAATGCTCACCATTTTTTAAACGGTCAAAATGTTTGCTTCTAAAACATGTGTTTTGAAGTGAAATTATTTATTCAGTTCATATCATTGCATATTTAGAAAAGCTCTATAGTATATTTACAAAAATGTAGTTGTGGTGGCACGTCACGTCTAATCTCCTATTTAGTAATTCCAACTTCTAACTATTCCCACTACACCATGTTCAGACCATTCAAGCCATTTCATTCATCATTCAAATTCACAAAAATTTGTAAACGCAAAATTTTAAATACATTTACATATTCACTGGTTTCCACATAAATTGACTGATTCAAACCATGTCATCTTCAACATTTTCAGCTGATTCCAGTTCATTCCATGTCATTCATATTTTTCCATACGATGCCAAGTATTTCCACACTATTCCACATGCTTTAATGGTTTTCATTCAGCCTTTCAGCCTCCACATGCAATTCCTAATGAAAATATTCTCTCGTTTCAGTAATCATTTACTACACACATTTTTGTCCTATTGGCTTAAGTCTTTCGGTGCCAAGCGTTATCTAAAAAGCATTTCGAGCATTTTGACGCACCTTTTAAGGCCGACAGAATATTGCATTGTATGCCTATGTAGACATTGTTGATACTATATGAAAGACTGAATTCCATTGTTTACCTAAGAAAAGAAAGTAAGATTCTACCGTATGCCATTGTTTAGTAATGACTGTTTGAAAATAGGTCATTTGAGTGACACCAAGCTCTTTTGGACAAAATGAGGAAAGTCGATTTTTTGTGACACGTTTTTTTTTTGTAGCATCTGAAACATCTCAACAGTACTTTCCTTTCATAAAACATGAACAAAAACTGTAAAAATATATTTTTGGTGGCAAAATAACAGTTTGCGTATGTACATGACTACATTACAACAGTGTTCGATTGACAAAAGGGAGTTCTGGCCATGAGTGTATTACAAAAAAAAAAAAACTTCTTGTCACTGGCACATAACCTAAGTATTTTACCAGATGAAAATTCTCATCGTTGGCACTGAAAGAGTTAAAGCGCTTCTTCTCTAGCCCCCACATTTGTAAACCCTCCAAGAATAGATTTTTGTAAGCTATGATAATGGCATTCACCTGTTGTTGTACCGGATGAGCTTTTTCTCCTGTGTGGACGTACTGGGAGACGTTGGCGTTTGCCAACTGTGCTCCACAATGTGGGGGTAAGCCTCAATGAGCACCATGAGCTCCAGATCTTCTCCTTCATTCACCTCAATCGCAAGACCCTTGTGGGTCAGCTTTGGGGAGAGCTGGGGCAACAGTCGGATGTATGGCTTGTCTGCGTACACCACTCAGGACAATCACTATCTGGACGCCTCTTTTGTGAATCGCGACTGATAATTTGCGTAGCTTACCAACAACCAGCAAATATGTCGTCGAACTGTTCACTCCTGCTTCGTTGGTTCCGATGCAGGAAATGTTGCCCGTGTCTGCTAGGTCCACAGAAGGGATGGTGAGGATGCTCTGTATGTCCAGGCGGTTTTCTCCACTGGAGCGGACCCTTTCTTCTACGGAGGGTTTCTGAAGAGAACAGCGCGATGAGCTCGTAATTCTCGTCAAACCCCAAACAACTCCCCGATACTAACAGATTTGGTGGTGTATATCCAGGTAACATTATAGTTGAAGTTGGGATTGTGAGTGGTGCAGGAGATCTTCAGTTCTTCCCCAGTAATTCGTATGTATTCATCCGTATCCAAAAATACATACGGAGGGAAGCGAAGCTCTGTAAAAGGACAAAGCGATAGATTTAGTCCAAACAAGGCTCACTTGAAGGTTGACCTCTGTTGACTCGGCACTGGTCTCACTCTTGATGACGTTAATGGAGAAGGCTTTGGAGGTGCGCTCCACTCCGTTGACCTTTGCTGTGCATACGTAGTCGGCGTTGAAGCTGGGGTGCAGGCTGTGGATAAGAATACCACGGTGCCGGTAGACGGTGAAGTTCATCCCCGGCGGAACGCTGGTGCCGTTGTCCATACGGAGGCTTATGTCTGTGGCGCTTGGGTCAGTCAGGAGGCATGGGAGCAAGTAAAACTCGCCCTCTTTTTTCACCACCCTCAGCAAGTGGCTACTGGTCCAGAAGACACGGTTTGGATCTGGCGAAGGGAGAACAAAGGATCGGAGTCGTAAACAGCACTGACATAGGTGGAGAACTGACAAATGTGCCGGAGCTCACCTTTTACAAACATGTGAACCGATGAGGTCAGGTTATGATTCTGGGTGGCGCCTATGTAAAAGCACTTGTAGGTCCCGGTGAATTCGGCCGAGGGACGTGCCACCTTCAAAACGGAGATATTTCCTCTTCCCTTAGAAATGTAGCGTCTGTGTTTGGCCAGCCTTGGTTGCCAGTTCACAGGTGCATCACCCTCGCATCTAAGATCTAGAGGAGCGCCTGACTTGATCACCACCTCTGGACTTGACACCTTCTTTGAGTTGAGCCAGATTACCGGACGCCTCCACTCCACTAGCAATGAAGAAGGTCCATAATTCTTGTTATACAACTTTCAAATGATTATCTTAAATGTCGTTTTTTCCTGACTAGAAGGCACACAGGAGAATAACACAAAGTCTTCAAAGATGAACCGCTCTACTTTTGAAAATTATCATGTATGGGTCACACTGGTTTATTAAGAGCTTTACTGCTCAGGGAAAAAAAAAAAAAAACTGAACCCGATTATAACGCACACTCTTGATTTTTGAGAGAATGAACAGATTTCAAGAGTGAATTATAATCCGAAAAATATGGTAACTGTATGAAAACAGTTATGAGACAAGTCTAGTTTACCATATTTGGGTATTTAATAAATCGCGCTGCGATTCACAAAGCTTATTGACTGATTTAGTGAGTTTCCTCTTATACTGTATGTGCCCAGTGCATCTGACAGCTTGGTGACAGAAAGTAGACTAAGATTTAATCCAGGGATATCTCAAGGCCATTTTTTCAGAAACTAATATTGTAGCTTCAAGTGTCAGTCTATACTGTTCCTGTCGGAGTGTGTTAGAAAAATCTAATTGCAAAATGTGTTTCTCCTTTACTGCAATTAAAAATCATTATAAAATGTCCCCCCCCAAAAAAACACCTCCACTTTTGGTTGGCTTTGTGTAACTACGCTGGGCACTTACTTCCGAGGAAGAGGCAACAACATCACATCACGATGGTAATGGCGAGCTGCAATGACCAAATTCAAAATAAACACACCGACTAATACATGGAGATCAATCCAACGTTCGTAGAATGCTTTTATTTTGAACTTGGTCTTCGCAGCTGCAGTTGCCATCAGCTAGCTTTACTCTTCCTGGCAATTCAATTTGTTTTGCCATGACATTATATCTCTACCAACATGAACACACTGCCCATTAAAAAGAAAACAGAAAAGAGAAAACAGATGTGCATTAAACATTACTGCAAATATCAAAACAATGTAGGCTTTTGAAACATATATCAATACACTACTGACATATATCAAGAATACAATAAATCACAATAAACGATCCATCAAGTCACTCAAATTCACATTATCATTGAACAAACTTCGCTTTCATCTCTGAGTGATCTAGTGACCTTCCAGTGTCTTCCTGCCGCTGGATGTTAGACATGCCAATCAGCATTTAGACTTTAAAACATCCTGTGGGTCTTTCCCACTCAAACATTCTGTCCATTCAAACATTGACCCCCTCCGCCCCGCCCCTCCCCTCCCCTCCCGTCCCCTCATCCGCATGTTGTACAGTAATCCAAGCGGAAAGCGAAGCCAATTCTGTCAGTCAAATTTAACACAGCACAATAAATGCGTTTGTGTGCTGATGCTAATACATAAGTGTCCTCCCAAATCATGGTAGTTAATCACAAGAAGGACCCCGGGACAAATTCATTATTCTACCAGAAGACATCTTAATGGGAAAGAATCCCACAGAAATAACTATGATTGAATAGAAGGAAATGTGCATTAAATTTTACTTCGATAGCTATCAACAGTAGTGGATGAGTTCGTTTGTTCGCTGTCAGCGCAGCAAAAACTGATTTTGTCATATATAGCCGTCTCTGGCAGTAAAAGAGTTGATTGAAAAAAACAAGTCTGTAGGTCAAATAACTGATTTCATTTCCTGCCATACCTGCGGTGACAGAGACCACAAATCCCAGCAGCAGAGTGAGGAGCGACTTCATCTTGAAGGGACTCCAATGGAGGGCTTGGGTGTTGATGTACGTGAGTGCAACACAACACTCTTTTGAAGTCTGCAGCTTGCGAGAGAGACAAGACCACACCACAGGCAGTTGTGAGTCATCACCGTTCAACTTCTCTTTTGTTTGACCACAATGCTTTTTTCAAAAAGGAACTACTCAACAAATGCAAATGCAAAAAAAGAAATAAATGAAAATAGTCTTCCAGAAAACATAAAAAAAAATAGAATAAAATGCCTTTCCCGATTTCATTTTAGTTGGTTACGAGCTGTTGTTAGTGCATCTGGTAACCTTACTTTTGCAAAAGTGTAGCACCTATAACCAGGGATGCACATAACTGGTACGCAGGTACGCATGCCAGACAGAAATCACTGGTGAGTAACATTGCGAAAATTTTCGGTCATCTTTAATTTGACAAGTATAAAAAGAGCATGTGGATGTAGCGCAACTTATGGCTAACAAACAACTTAGTTGAGAAGCAATAGCTAGCAATAGCTTGAGACAAACTGCAGGAATAACGCAAGCTCCATCTGGTAGTTTTCACCTTTCCTTTCATGAAGTTAAGCACACGTGTCCCATGTCTTCCTATTTTGAGGATATTTGTTTGTTTACTGAAGCCGCTAGGACTGGCTTTCTGAGGTACGTATCATTCTCCTGAAGAAGATCGTTTGCGTTGTCACTTTACTTGTAAATTTACTTCTGACTTCCTTGGATTCATTAAACTAGGTCCCGAACGAACCGCTCAAATCATAATTGATGGAATTATTAAACTTCTCAAGGACACAGGTTGGCTGTGTCCACACACAGAAGCTGTGCGGCTAATGTGGGAGGAACACTGAGCAGGACATTGAGGAAGACTGTTTTAAATGAAAGAAAGGGTGCGTAGTAATGACTACTGTATGTCCTCGCTTTTATGTGAGTAACCCACGAGAAAAAATTATGTGCACCCCTGCCTATAACCTTCCTATAATGTGTGTTTCTTTAGACAGAGCTGGAGAGGCACGCATTTGTTCAGCTTTGCTAAAGCTAACACTGCTCTTCTGCTTAATGCTCTTATTTTGAAAGTCATTCAAAACAATTCTGATGCACTAAATAGCAGACACACAAACTTCATGGTTTGTTGCTGTCACAAAAGTATTGATTGTGTTATGCCTTTGTAATGTGTTTTTTTGAACGTTACTGTTGTTACTTGTAGTTGAGTATTAACTCATTCAATGCCAGGCACTTATTTTCACGTTTTTTTTTCAGCCTGGACATCCAATCCTAAATATTTAAGTATTGATTTAATACTTAAGTACTGAAAATTATTGTCCGGACACCTAAAAAACAAAACAAACAAAAAAAAAGACATATCTGGCATTGAATGAGTTTAATCGTTGCTACTTTCTAAACTAGTCATTAATACATATCATATAAAGTTATGGCCATGTTATTCCGCTGTATGTTGATGCATTCTAATTAAAGAGTCTCGGACACCTGATAATATGTGATTTAGAAACAGATCCGTGAGCTGGTGTAGCAGCCCAGCAGGAAGTCACCAGATGTCTACGTTACTCATTTCGGTTGAAACCGTGAGTCAATCGTGTGTCCAAATGAAGGTTTATTTCAGTAAAGGAAGGTTTTAGTCACTAAATCCACTTTTTACATGAGGTATATTGAACATTGATTGTAAATTTAAATATTTGCATAGTGCAATTTTCCATGACTCCTAATTTGAATTACAATTTGCTGTCACTTTCAACACTTTTTAAAATATTTTTCAGCCGAGTATCCTCTAGCCAGCGCAAACCAGGAGCGAATCATTTTTAAAAGACTTATAACACATTTCTGCGCCTTTCGTGTCTGATTTATTCAATTTTGGAACAACACTGTAGTGTTCTCCAGAACATGGATTGTGTAACATCTCGTTTCATTTCTGACCAGTCTGCCGGAGAATAAAACTGAACTAAAACTAAAGGCATGCAATGTTTTGCAAAGAAGTCACGAAAACACTAGGAACAACTTGATTAATGTTCTAATTAATGGTGTTAATGTCTAAAACATTCTATGTATAGAAAATGAAAAAGTATGTGTAACTTGTTCAATTTTGGTAGATTATTAAAAAAGAAAAAAATCAACTCACATTTCTCCTTGGTGAATTATTTCAGAATTGGGGGTGATTACTCAATGGTTTGATGTATCAATTGATAGAATAACCAATTTTAAAAAGATGTAATAATCCTAGCCCTACATACAATGTTTTTCAAAGAAATCTTGGTAACACAATCTGGCGACCAAATGCTTAATTTACCAATTTCTTTGTTCTTAATTTGAAAAGAATCTATTTTTCCTGTCGCGACAGTAAAAACATTTGAATTAAGACTGGCTTATACATGTAATATGTACTCGCACCCCCATTTGAGAACCGCTGCTGTAAAAAATGACACTCCTAAAAATGGCTAGATACTGTATGCAGCAATACTGCATCACCACCCTAACATATATAATACCTTCCAAGTACATCAGCTGTATGAGATATTTAAACCCTGTGCAGTATTTTGTCCAATTCTTGATCTATACATCAAAGGTGTTTCAATCAAAGGGGGAGCATTGAAAGAAGACACAAGGGAGCTGAAATTTCACCCAGATGGGGACATGTCAAAGTTCAACAAGGCACGGCCTCTTAGTTATCACTAGTGATGTGAAAATGAAACCTCATGAAACTCTTATGAAATTATTTTTACTCTAGAGGGTGCTCTCGGTTTAAAGTAAAAGGCTAGTGAAATGGAAATGCATTTACTTTCCTCTAAAGTGGCATCTTGAGAAGTGAAAAAATATCAAAAGTGTTTCATGAGGCTTCATTTTCCCTACACTACTTATCACACTACCGGGAGTGTGGCATTCCTTGGCTAAAGCACTTTCGGAATCATGTGGAAGAAAAAGACCCCAAAATGATCAGTATAACTGCACAAGGCTTAAGGACACAGATGACAGCAAGAAATGGATGATGGAAAACTCAAATGCTCACCCCGCTCATCCAGATTTGACAATAACAATTACAAGATGCAACAGTTTTATCAAGTGTTGGCGAGTACTCAAATCTAAGTATCAAGTATTGGCGAGTACTCAAATCTAAGTACTTACTGTATACTACAATAAAGCACTGAAATGAAACATACAGTATATTCCAAAAAGGTTTGTCACTGAGAGAATGACTGCAATAGATGTCACTTTCTTAACACAATCCTTACTTGTTGATAAAGCCCATCGGGAATGAAAAGGTTAAGGTTCAAATCGGGTTGAGTCGCAAACACAAAATGTACTCACCAAGATGTGTATTCAGCTTGGCAGAGGAGCTGCTGAAAATGCTCGTGTCCCTGTTTGAACATCAGGATCAGACACCAAAGTCTCCTCCTGCCTTCTTCACACTGTCTCCGCCACCCATGTCCCACAGCAAACATGAAATCTCTGAGGCAGGCGAGCGAATGGTTGAAGGAACAGTGTGTGTGTATGTGTGTGTGTTTAAGGGGAGGAGGGGCTGTTCAGCAAATTATGCTTGACAAATTAATGGTCCATCTCCAATTTGCAAATCAAGGCCAAGACTAGGAGATGCGGCAAACCGCCTCCTTTACAGAACTACGGCTGCCTACGGGCTTATCCAGCTGTGGGAAGTGAGATGCTTGGTGGGAGAAGCACATGAAATGAATCAAGATGCGTGCACGGAGGAAATGTGGGCTGATACACGTTTATTGTCACATTACATAGAGAGTATACACGGTAAACTTCACTTGAGCTTTGGTAAACTAGCTTGTGAATGTCGGACACGGTGTTTCATAAATGACATTTCCTTCAGCGCGCATTAGAAGCGATCCGTATGTACTGTACAAAACAGAGGCACTCATTTGTTTCATTTTCGTGCGAAGGCAGTGATACGCTGTTTTTATTATTCTCCTCAGTGTAACAACCACAAATCCTCACTGGCAGGTGGACACCTAAATTGCTGTCTGTAGTTTGGATTTTACTTTTATAAATCAACACTTTTGTTTTTGTTTTGCTCTTTATAGACACTAAACCAGGGGTGCCCAAACATTTTGCCCAAGATCTACTTTCCCAGCGGCCAAAGTCTCATGTAGGGCTACAACTCTCAAGTATTTTGACCGAATATTGTGTAGTCGGATTTAAAAAAAAATACATGTTACGTGTACAAATACATGTTTTTTGTTGTTGTTTTTTGCTTGGTGAAAAACAATTCTGAACACAGGACACAAAATAACACATTTCCATTTAATTATGAATGACCAGCTTCGATACTTTATTGAAGACCAACTGGTTCTTTTTACTTAAATTTAAACTGTGCTTGGCAGCAAAGTACTTTCCTCCTGCTTATCCAAATCTCACCACTTAAATGCTGGTTTATAAGACAAATTTGCTGGATGAAAAAGCACAATTGAGTCAGCAAGGTTTGTCAAAATGTGATCGGTAGGAACGGCAACTGGGCCAGACTGAGAGTCGTTTACGTCTACCACGCCAGCCTATATGGAGCTTTTAAGCGCTGTTAGCTAGCAGCTAATTTATGCTAGGCGCAGCTTCAACAGAGCTCGAGCCACGGGTAAACACTGGCAACAGGCACCTTGAAATGTGATCAGTAGGAACGGCAACTGTTTGCTCGCTAGCAGCTAATTTATTGTAGATACAGCTACAATGGAGCCCAAGCCACTGGTAAACCAACAATTGCATTAGAGCTGCCTCTTAAGAAGACTCGAGTCCCATCGTTCACAGTGAAGAGCCTTTCAAAAGACTCGGTTCTTTCATCAACATCACACCATTAAACTGGTCCCACGTTTAGGAGTTATCTATTACTAACATGTTAGTGACATCGCTTCCTTTTACATATGTGCATCAGCAGTTACAGTAGATTTTAGACCCATTGTTAGCGACTTTTTTATTTTATTTTTTGCGTGTCGAACACTACTCATACACTTTTACAATTAACGACAGATGAATTGAGCGCCCCTGCTCTAAAGGAAGTTAAATTGGGAGGAAAATCTGGGGTTTTCTGAAGCAAACTCATCCAAGCAGTGCTTATAGATCGTGCGTTGAGACTTTTGTCTCAATAAAATTAAGGACGGGCAAGTAATGATAGCAAGTTTCACTATTGGTTTACTACCTAGCCGTATTTAAAGGTATTGGTACTCACATTTTGGATCAATTTTACAATCGCAAATTAGGAATTACAATGTAAAAGAAGCTAATATATTGATGAAATTTTGACAAAACTCCTAGTCTTTTTTTAGGATAATTTTTTGTTATCAAAAGTTTTAATGGTATCAGTGTGACTACTCACGAGTTGATTACTTGTTCTGATATCGGCCTGAAGAAAAGTGGTATCGAACATTCCTTATATAACCGTCTCAACAATTTGCCATTATTTTTCCAATGCTGTGTACAGTGTCATAAATACATTGCAATAAACATGCATGCTAAATGATCAAACATGACCACATGCCAGCGAGGATATACAAATCAAACATAGTTTTTGCAAACAATTCAAATGTACCTTGATCATGAATATACTGTACATACATTTTTGACATAAAGTGCAAATCTGGCACAGACCTACGAAGGCATATACGTAAAGAAATAAAATGTGAAGTTCATTCAAAAACGCAAAAACATCTCATCGTGTTTGCATTAGCTCCTTGGACAACAACCACCTGGTATTATAATGGAATATCAAAACTGTGCATAGAAAATCAGTCATGTGCATTTTTCAATATTTTCTAACATGTTTGTTTCTTTATATAAGACCTGGTTATCAAACATCTATATGCACTACGAATATCCACTTATCTAACAACTAACATGTAAAGTTGCATATAGCTAATATTTCCCAAGGATCTCAATTACAGGCAGTACCAAGAAATATCGTGAGGAATGTACCGTATCTGTGTCGTTGTAGTGTTATAAGAATGACAAAAGCATGCTGATTACTGATTGTATGGACTCAGAGGTATTAAGTGTGAAAAAGAAAAAATAGATATAGACTAAGGACAAAATGTCTCAAGCGCTTAGTAGTACTACAAAGCTCCTTTTTTAGTCTCTCTGATGCTACATTCTACTTTAGTCACGTCCCCTTTTTTACGGCCTGTTTAATAATAGGAGGAAAATTCCCTCAGTATCCCTGCCCCCTTCCTCCATACTTTTTTCCTAAATGTGACTACAGAAAACTGTCCTCTACCTCAGGCGTTCCCGAGGAGCCCAGCAGAGCATCTCTCTCGCTGGTCCCCTCCAGCCGGTCCTCCTCTGGAAGCGTATTGGCCGTGTCCTGAGACGCCGAGTCCGTCTCCTCCTCCAGAGCTACAGAGCTGAGACGGACACAGAGCGACACAGTTATAACATGCCCACAACGTTTGTCACATGAAGCCCTGAAAATAATATTTCATTGTGCGTCTCTCTTTAGATCGAGCAAACGCCCAAATATATATACATTTTTTTTAGCTGGATCAAAAAAGAACAATTTTGGTATTGGAGCATGGACGCAGACCTTGGTAATAAATTAAAATGACTTTGACACCGTAATGTGACGTCTTTGTGACGAGGAGCTAAGCTGAAGAGAGTTGAGAAGTTTCTCAAGACAAAAGTAGGCCTTTTCCGCCAAATTAGTATCAAGGAATTATGTTGTAGTGAGTTGAGTTTTTTTATTTAGACATATAAGCAACTATAGCCTCTTTTTGAGGAAATAACACTTTTTCAGTTCTGTAACTATAGCAGCAAACATTGTGAGAACATTGTATATTATTGTCACCTTGATTGATATTGTGATTTCAATCAAAAGGAGGAATGAGTACATGAAGGCACTTCAGGTGGTATGTGAGATTTTAGAAGGGTTTCTGCGGGTATCAACAAATGCTTTTTAAAGCTGTGACAGGAACAATTTCAAAGTAAGAGCAAATTAATTGGAACTCGAAACAACTTTTTACCAAACTGTCTTATTGTGACTCCTTTGCAAAATGTTGCACGCGTTTGGTTTTGCAAAGATACACATCGGCATTACTCACGATCGAGATTTATTTTCATGAGTTTCTGCATAAAATATGCCTAATGCCACTGCAAAGATAATCTTTAACATTAACATTTTATAAATCAGACAAGTGTTGCATACAGTAGCACTCTGTTCTTTTTTTTCCTTACAAAAAGGCTTTGAGTTGGTAAGGGGGTACTGAAAAAATATTTCACAGGGAGTTACATTAAAAACATGTATAACATTAACAACACTTAATTATGAATTAGAAGTGATGGAAAATCATAGACAAATATTTAAACTTAGAAGTGGATTTGGTGAGAAAAATGTTTGTAAAAATCAGTTTAGGTGGCTAAAAATCATAATTCCTGTATAGATTTCTTGCCAAAATGAAAACACATAAATTAATTAAGCAAGAAACAAGAAGCGGGAAATTTAGTTGTTTTATTGGGGCATCGAAGAAATGTGATGGGCTAATTTGTGTTTTGTGCTATTTAGGATTCAACCAATTAACATAAGTACATTTGAAATGTTGTTTTTTTTTTTTTTTTTTCTGGGGGACCTCAACCAGTGTTTAGGAACCTTAAACCTCAAGCCCAGTTCTCAAATTGTGGAATTCCAAATATGAGACATCTTGATTGACAGCCTGTTCAAAATTTAATCTCTTTCATGATCATGATAAAGAGTAAACGGGAATGAGGGTAAGTAAGTGTAAAAGCTGAAAATTAGATTTGGGCTACAGTTGTATGATTTGCTGATTATATCACGATGTTACGCCTCCTCCTCTTTCGACTGACATTTTTCTTCAGGGTTAATCTCATGAAAATATTTAAGAGTCCCCTTGAAAAGCTCAATCATTTATTTGGCCACCAAGGACAATTTCACTTGGCTTCACGTTCATCCATGTGATAAAAGTGACTTTCAACGTGCACAATTCGGCTTTTGTCTCAGCCTCACATCTGGACGTGTGGGTGTGCGAAGGAGAGAAAGGCAACATTTGGCGCACATGCGCAGGCGGCGTCGCGGCCCCGTAGGTCAGCTACCTTGCGGGGCTTTCCGTCTCCACGTCGGTGAAGGCATCTTCCGGCTTGGGGTCCGGGATGGGGATGATGTAGTCGTTGTACGAAGGCGCGATCTCCTGCGAGCGAACCGGGCTGGAGCGCTGGGTCGGAGGGAAGGAGAGGGCGACGGGGGAGGGGGTGTTGAAGGTGGAGTTGGCTTCAGGGAAGGGGGAGGAGTGGCGGGGCTTTGTGCGTGCAACAGCCGGGTGGTCACTCTTCAGGAAGTTGTCATTGACTTGGCTGTATCGCTGTGGAAAGATGCCACTGATTGATTAGTTTCGAAAGATAATTTAGAGAAATCCGACTGCGCATACTGTTGTATTTATGGAACGCTCTTTGTGCATCTATTTTTATTCTTTACACTAGGGCTGAACAATTCGTTTCATATAAATTGACATTTCAATGTCGTACAATGTATTTTGTACTCAGCTTCAGTAGTGTGTGTGTGTGTGTGTGTGTGTGTGTGTGTGTGTGTGTGTGTGTGTGTGTGTGTGTAAGATGCGCATTTCAGCAGTGCAACTGTGTGAAAAGAATGTCTGTAGTGTCTGAGAGTGTTTCAATCAGTAGTGTATGTGAGGGGTCTAAACTACATCAGTTTCCGTCGTGTGTGAGAGCGTTTTAATAATTAGTGAAAAAAATAGTGTGTTAGCATTATAGCATTTTATTTGTGCTGGAAGAGTGCCCCCGTCGACGAAACAGCATTTCAGTAGTGCTGATGAGAGCAACTGAGTAGTGTTACAGAATTTCAGAAGTGTGTGTGAGAACACTTGAGTAATCCCGTGTATGAGAGACCATTTAAGTAGCGCATTTCAGTAGTGCATTTGCATGCAGTCAACCAGATGTTTTACTTCCTGATTAGAAATGTAGGTACCATAAAACCACATATTTCATAAGAATGTAAATGACCAATATGTGAAGTATAATCCACGTACATTCATTTTGTTGCAGAGTTTCAAATATCATGATAGAGGCCCTTTAATAGGAGCGCATTTCAGTAGTGTGTGTGTGTGTGTGTGTGTGTGTGTGTGTGCGCGTGTGTGTGTGTGTGTGTGTGTGTGTGTGTGTGTGTGTGTGTGTGTGAAAGCATTAAACTAGAAATGTTAGGGCATGTCAGTAATAGATGTATGTCGGAAGAATACACAAAGTGCATATGAGTGCTTCTGTGCTTCCAATGAGAATGTTTTTGTAGCGAGTGTGACAGCATTTCACTAGTGTGCGTGTATATGTATGAAAACATTTTATTAGAAATGTGAGGGCGTGTCAGTAAGAGATGAGTTAGAAGAATACAGGAAGTGTGTGTGTTTCAGTAGTGCACATGAGTGCTTCTGTAGTTTGGATGAGACTTTTTTTTGTCATGAGTGTGAGGGCATTTCACTTGTGTGTGAGGGCATGTCAGTAAGAGATGTGTTAGAAGAATACAGGAAGTGTGTGTGTTTCAGTAGTGCACATGAGTGCTTCTGTAGTTTGGATGAAACTTTGTTGTAGTGTGAGGACATTTCACTAGTGTGTGAGAGCATTTTATTAATGTTTATCAAACTGGTCCTGTACTGTGAATGAGAATTTTTTATAGTGAGTGTTAGAACATTTCAGTAGTATTTGTAAGAGTATTTTCATTCAGTTTGGGGTGGACAGAATTTCTGTAGTGTGCATGTGAGATTAAAATATAAAAGCTAGCGTCTGTCATACAGTTGAAGATCACTAACCTGACACAGGGTTAAGTGTTTCATAAAATACCTTTTTATAGCTGTCCGTCAGCATGTTGCCCATACAGTGAACGAGGAAGGAGAACTGGGGTCTCTTCTCAAACTTCTCATCCCAGCACTTTTTCATGATCTCGTAGCTGAAATGTAGACAGAACATTATGTGTTTTTGTTTTGCTTCTTCTTTTTCTGCAAATTTGTACAGCACTGAGACAACAGTCAGATTTACACTTCATCAGAGGCATGGGCCGGTTTGGCCATTCTGTAGCCTCTTTTCAGGGCGCTGTAGAACATCTCATTCATAGGCAGGTCAGGGTAGGGGGTTCCTCCTGCGCAAAAGGTAAAATAATTTGCACTTTGAATGACATTGAGTTGAATCACAAGAATAATTTCTTTCCAGAAATCAAGGGGGGGGCATTGGTTTACTGAGTCACAGAGGCTCATCTTATTTTTAATGCCTCAGGGGGTTTGATCTTCTAATGCTGTAAACAAATCTATAAATTCCCATTCATTTAACGCTTGGTTTAAAAAAAAAAAAAAGTCATGCAAAATGTTTTTTTTTTCAAAGAAAATTCTAAAAATAGCTTATATGACCATATTCAGTGGAAGTGGGTGCTAATTTTAAAGCCTATCTAATGTGATTTCATTGGCTTCGAAAATAAGGGGGAAAAATGTCAGCAGGATTTTGACCTGATTATTCCCCTTTTAAAAACATATTTTATATTTTTATCTTTTCAAATATCCGTCTCAACAACAGAGCAATATAGTCATTTAACAACATGTTCATGTTTGCAATTGTTAGACTAGTATAATTTGTTTGCATTTTATTAACAGTCATTTCTATTACATTTCAGGGTGTCAGATTAATAGATTACAGTGAGTTTTGAACTATGAACTGCAACTTTTTTTTCTCATGATTTGAGCCCTGTGGCTTATGGTCCAGTGTGCCTTATATGCAGGTTTTTTTTTAAACTAACCACCAGGGGGCAATCCTAATGTGTGTATATATGTTCAAGGTGTCAGTTTATGGAAGAACGGCAAAATAAAACTGGAAGAAAAAAACAAAACAAAAACAAAACCCATAACAACCTCTGTCCTATTGTCCAGTGCAGTTTATCCATGATTAGTTTTTGCTGCTGCTGGTTACATATTGGCACACCTTAAAGTCCAAAATTTACGGTAATTGCGATGCATTATTTACAGTCACATTGAAAATGTTAGTTTTTTTTTTTTTAAATTGCGTTAATTTCTTTTTAATATCTCACTTTATGCTTTCTATAATCTGATTAGATTCATTTTTGGACACTGACTAGCTGTCAATCAATAGAAAGGTAGACTCACAATTTACAGCTGGCAAGTCTATAGTAACACAAAGAAACCTCTGTTAAGTAACTATGTTGCTTTTTAATCAGTAATCAGATTACCGCGGCAAAACAAAAAATACCTGTCCTAAATTAAACAGATTCAGTGCTGTTCAATTTCGCCACTGCTGTCTCTTGGGGAGAAAAACGGTACAAAGAAGAGCAGGCCAGTGCTGCAAATTCAGCACTTACAGTACAAGTTACTCCCTTATTGAGCTCCCAAGAGATAAATCCCTCTCATGATTGATTTAGTGTGAAGAATGCGAGTTTGGACTTACCCAGTGTGAAAATCTCCCAGAGAAGAATGCCGTATGACCACACATCGCTCAAGGTTGTGTACAAATTGTGGAAAATACTTTCTGGTGCCATCCACTTGAGGGGCAAGAAGGTCTAAATGGATTTGAAAAAAAAAAAAAATCCAGTTACAAAATGGAATGTTTAAAAGGGAAAAAGTTATTTAAGGACTCTTTATTCAGTAACTATTGCTTTGATGGTAATTTGAGGACATGTCATTATTTCAAAACAAGCCTCAAACAGACAAGCTTTGCTAATAATAAACCGACTGAAAGAATTGTTTCGCCACCACTGCACATATTAGATACACCCTCTCGTTCTGTATTCCGTTTATTTACTCTTGTTAAATAAATATAGTGCATCCGAGTGGGTAATTATTGTGTAGCTGAAACGACTTGAAAACATAGCTAGCGGTGAGTGAGTAACGATTCCAAGTTTCGGTATTGGCCTTATTTCAAGGTATGTTAGCATTAGCTGCAGCTTTAAGATCATGAAGTGGAAATGACAGAAAAAAACGCTATATTGAAATAGATAGGTCTTTCTTTAAAATTATGTTTTAGTTTTGGGGGGGGGGGCTTGAGTTTCATAAGGACTAGTGGTATCAGTACTTGTTATGTGTAATCTGTACTGTTATCATCCTGAAAAAAAGTGGCATCGAACATCTCTAAAAACATGAACGCTCATGCTCATAATGCGGAGGATATTTTCTAGTCGTGATCCAGGCCAGCTATTTTTAAGACATTCCTTAAACCTGATATTAAAAAAAAAAAAAAAAACACTAACTGAATATCTATACTAAGAAAAAACATATAAATACATCTTTGGAGCGAAATGAATTAATACCAGTGAAGCATTGTTTCTGTAATAAACTCAATGTACCCTAGAATAGTGAAAAACTGAATGAACACGCTTCGCTCCATGCTACTTCCTTTAAAATATTGCACCCTGTCACAAATCATAAATGAAACGCTTTCTACAACATCACAATGATTTGACTGTACACAAATAGCCTCTACAGTCACCAGATCGGTTTCAAAAAGAGTATCTTTAAAATGTTACAGATATGCATTAGGCTATCATGTGCCAGTATAGACCGCATCATTTCAGGGAGTGTGAGAACTTCCGTCCTCCCGGTTAAGAGGGTAAAAAACACATTAGATCGACCTGATAAAGTGATCAAAAAGATAACTGATTTTGCTCCAGATCTTTGACATTTTACTACATTTCTGCTTATATGTGCCTTGCGATTGGGTTTGCTCATCAGTGCATGTCTTCTACTCACGCTGCCTTTGGAGATGTAGTTGGAGTCGTGCATGATGTCCCTGGCCAGCCCAAAGTCACAGATCTTCACCAGTTTGCCCTCACAGATCAACACGTTCCTGGCGGCGAGGTCGCGATGAACACACTGCGTTTGTGGAATACATTAAAAAAAACACACACACGAACACAAAATGAATCAATGCTAGCACCATTTATCTGCTTTGATTCTTCAAACCAAACTTAGGCTAGCATGTCCTAACTCATAGTAATCGTTGGTGTCTTGTTAGGAGAGAATGTAATTCTGTCAATGGCCTACATTCTTGGAAGCCAGGAACTCCATGCCCTTGGCCACTTGGAAGCTGAAACCCAGTAGGTCATCATAAGAGAGCGTGGACGAGTCGCTGATGACCAGGTCCAGTCTGCCACCTGCTAAACAAAATAGGTGGATCGCAGGAGAAAGTCAGTTGATAAATGTAATGAAGACTGACTGTCACTGTAGGAGGAAGTCCCGTGGCCGCATTTCAACACTGCTGTGTGTAAGCATTTTAGAGGCATGTGAGAGAGTATTATTAGTGTGTGAGAGTGTTTTAGTGGGCTTTGTGAGAGAGTGAGAAAGAGCATTTCAGTAGGGCGAAAAAGAGGAAAGTGATTTCAAGAGTGTGTGCATGTAATTGCTTCAGTGGTGTATGTCGGTGAATGTCATTTCAGGAGCTTGTGTGAGAAGACCGTTATATTTGTTTTGTGTGAAAAAAACATCTGTAGTGTGTGTGAGAGCATGTAACTAGTGTGTGGGAGTGTTTCAGTTGTATGTGTGGAATTTTTTAAAGGTTTTATCTCAGTGAATGAAATTGTAGAATTGTGTGAGTGCATCTCAGTAGTGTGAATGAGAGTAAATTTTGAGAGCGTTTTAGCGCTGTGTGTATAAGAGTGAGACTAAGTACCGTATTTTCCACACTATAAGGCGCACCTGAAAGCCTTAACTTTTTAAAAAAGCTGATGGTGCGCCTTATAATCAGGTGCGCCTTATATATGGATCAATACTGAGATTGGGATTGGTAGATGGGGAATGAAGTGATAAAGTAAGCTTTACCTGTTTCTTTTGTGTGTTTACAGTTGAACAAGTTTGCTCATAGTGACATTGAGTTATTGTGCTATCGAGAGTTTAGAGTTATTATTTGAGTTATTATTGTTTTTACTTTGAGTACTAATATATTGTGATTGAAAAAAATTTAAAATATGTCATTAACTGAGGGTGCGCCTTATAATCCAGTGCGCCTTATAGTGCGGAAAATACGGTATGTGACAGAAAGAGAGCGAGAGCGAAAGAGTTTCAGTTGAGTGGCGCAAATGTTTCAGTAGTCAATGTGAGAGTTTCACTCATGTTAGCATTTCAAGAGTGTGCTTAATCACTTCGTTGTTGTATGTGAGTGAAAGTAATTTTATTAGTTTCTATGAGAACTATTAAATTTGTGCTTCAACAGTATACATGGCCAAGAAAATAGGCACTTAACTAGAGTGTTTTTCAGTTGTGGGTGTGCAAGAGGACATTTCAGTAGTGTGAATGAAAGTGTGTTTGAGTGCGCTGTGTCTGATGAGTGAGACTTTTCAGTAGTTTATGAGAGTATTTCAGCACAGTATTGTATGACAGAGAGAAATGCTACAAATAATGCAATTTTAACCTAAGCTCATAAAAAAACAACATACCCACTTTAAAAAAAACGATTAAAGTGATTCATTAAAAATCACATATAATGAAAAATCCCAAACTATTCTAACCCTGCCTCATACGCATGTCCTTCATATGTGCACACTTCCATTTGTCTATTCGATGCTACTTGGACGACCCTAACGCTACGGCGTAAAGCAATGAAAAAAAATTCTTTTAAAGATAGAAGACACATGTCTCCATTCAGACCTTGTTCCTGGTAGATGTCTTGCTGATAGGTGGACTCATACGGAGATGGCTGGATGTCAGCATATTTAATGGAGTCCATGTGCTCCTGCATGGGGACGTAGATAGAGGGCTCATCTTTGCTCATGTCCATATAGCCTCCGTCGCTCTCGCTTCCAAACGACACGTAGCTGCGGGGGCACATATCATTCTCACATGAAATCCGGTTGGAACATTTGGCAAAACAATTGCCAAGATCAATCCAAATGTTCTTTCTCACCCTTTCCTTTGACTGAGTGGACTGCTTCCCCTTGAGATCAGGCAGCCTTCATCTTGGTTCTTCTCGGCAAAATATTGCAGGAAGGTGTGCTTGTTTCTGTGCAAGTAGTCTACCAAGTCGCCGTAGCGACAGTACTCAGTCACCAGGTACAGAGGACCTGATTGGTTATAAAAAAAAAGTGGAAAGAAAAAAGATCAGATCACATCAGACGTCCTTCCAAAAGAGTAAATATAAGACAATTTAGCAAGAAAAATAAGATTCATGATCCATTTAATTTGCTCTCAATTTGAAAAGACATCCAAAGACTATTTTTGAAGCATCATCTGTAAGTATCTTTACAGGCACTATTATTGTATTGTAATGTCTGTATACCATTATTTATGTGTAAGCTAAATGGGAGTTACTGTTTGTTGACTTTAAATGGCCTACTAATGTGCTAATGCTAATCACAGTTGCTAACAGAGTAGGAATAGGCAAATTTTGTTGGAATCTAAAAATTGTCGTAAAGAAGATAATAAATTTGTTATAGTTCTTCACTTCAACTCATGTTCAACCAATAGATGATAAAAATTCGGGGTGCGGCCTGGATTACTCAATTCGAATAATTGACCGATAATCAATATTAAGACGATTCAGTAGTGACAGCCCTACAATCAATGTTCTTTTAAGGAGTCATGGCAACTCAATTTTGCTCTTTTATGTTCGAAATATTTTGCTGCTAAAACCCCTGAAGTACCTTTAATTACCGCTAGAGGGGCTCATATGACAATTTGAGAGACACTGATACTGTGTGTGCCAATACTGTACATTATTTAGAACACATACCTGTTTTTATTTATTTATTTATTTATTTGCTACATGGAACAAGGACCTTGAAAAAAATAATCAGAAAATAAATGCCCATCGCAATTTAGAGGGGTTAAATTCTACCCACCATGCTTGGTGCAGGCACCCAGTAAATTGACAACGTTGAGATGAGGACCCAGGTGACTCATAATTTTCAGCTCTGACATCAGGGCTTGAGTCTCACTCCTTCTGGCTGTTGCTGGATGAAGACAAAAAGTGAATGAAATTCAGCTTTAGAGTTTGGAACGGGACAGAGGAAGCACGCACTGCTCAGTGGCCCGTTGGCTCCACATCAACGCGTCTTACATTTCAGCATTTTCACGGCCACTTTGGTGCTGGACTGGGAATGAGCGAGACCATACGCCGTCGCTTCCACTACCCTGCCAAAAGCTCCCGATCCAAGAGTGCGACCTGAAACGCAGACAGAGGATCACTTCAACCAAAACTAAACTTGATACGAAGGCCATTCACAATTCTTGGGAAATGTATAACATTTTAAATAAAAAATGAGCATGTACAGCATATAAAGTAAAAAGGAGGCGAGGCTTTACGGTTTGAATGGCCTTGTTTGAAAATGTATCAATGAAATGTATTTTAGATGAACTCAGTCACTGCCGGCCAAGTTAAAATGGTTCTTTAACGTCTATAGTCGTCAATGGCAGTAAACGAGGGCACTGACTAAAAAAACAAAAACAAAAAAAAACAAAGGGTAAAATGATCCTGATATAAATTTACAGAACCCATAAAAAGTTTGGAAACATCCTCATTTTTAGGGGTTTTTATGAATATTTCCTGAACTGTATGCAAATACTTAAGTCATAGACACCATGAGGACATTTTGTTGTAATTATTTGGTAAATACAACAAATGTCAATCAAAGCAGAGTATGTTTTGTAGTTTTTACTTTTCAAAGTAGAGCTCTTTTGCCCAGACTTTGCACATCCTTGGTATTTCCCGAGTGACCTTTATGATGTGGATGATGCTTTATGTTCCAGATGTCTTTCATTTTACAGCAGTGAATTTTCGAGTTATAATAGCTTGAATTTCTTTTACCTCTTGCTCAAGCGTGCGAGACAATTTGAATTTGAAGGGGTTTCTAAATGGTTGATTGGCACTTTATGTGCTAAGGATTACTTCTTTACCTTAACATTTTATCATTTAAAAACATTAAGAAACTTCATTTTATGCCAGTATAATACCTATCAATTACAAATTACTATATTAAAACATTCCTGAATCACTATGTGAATCTAATTTAATAATTGGATGCAAAATATCTTACTAAAATTATGACTTAAATATTTTGCCATCACTTTCTATTATAATCTATGATAATAATGTGATAAGTATAATGATGTACATATTGCAGTATTTATTGTTCATTCTTATTTTAATTGTTTACCATTTTAACATCATTGTATACCATTTTATACCCCTATTCTATTTTATTCTATTCAACTCTATTCTGTTCTTTGTTTTGTGTTGGTTCTAATAAATTTGACAATTCCTTTTAAATGCAAGCAGCGCATTTCCTGAGATTCCTACTGATTTATGAATATCAATGCGCTCCAATATGACGTTTAAATCCGCTTTGTGAGTATAAACCAACAGCACACAAGCCGCTAGTGCACAACTCACCCAGCACTAGGTTGTCTCTGGGCATCTCCCAGGTGAGGTCATAGGGTAAGTGGATGGGATCCACGTAGATGTACTCATGACCATCCTGGCTCACTGACTCGATCACCTTCCAGCGGATCTCGTAACGAGGTTTCTGACCACACGCGCGCGCAAAGCACGTGACCGACTGTTGCGACTTGTGACATCGGGGTAGGCGGTCTTTTGCCGCTCACCTTCCTCCACACGGCGATGAGGATGATGATGGACAGGATGATGATGATCACTAAGGCCAGGACGGCTGCCAACACTGCCACCTGGGAGAAAAGAGCTGCAGCACACAAGGAACACGCAACATAAACGCAAGCTCCTACGTTACTTGATTGTAATAAAGTTTAATTATTAATCCTCCTGCTTCCTAGTTATTTTACTAGCGCTAGTGTTATGCTTCTCCATTACTTTTCCTCCACCTACTCGCCACACCGAATATAAATAAGATTATTATCTATAAAAATTGTAAAAGTATACATAAAACTGTATCCTTTTTAACTTTTACAAAAGAAGAAAAGAATATAATTAATCTTTGAACAACTCTACTAAGCGTCTGAAATTTTAAAAAAAAGAAAAGAAAATGATGCCAATCCTTATTTGATTGCAATTGAATTTGGCATAAACAGCCTTTTCCCTGAGGTAATCCGTGTCCCCCAAACATCGCCTCACGTCTACTTAGGGGGGCCCGCCTTACTATTTGATGACTGCACTATTGACAAGTAGAACAATCTACAAATTACAATTTACAAGTAAGCAAAGATTAGATTTTAACTCGAAGCATTCTTTAACGTTGCCAGTAGTACTATGAGCACATAGTTATAAACTACTGATAGCCTTCCGCTACTGTATTACCTTTCTGTGCACTTGTTGAATAACTGTCATAGCAATGATGTTTTTTACACAACGAGTAGGCATTTTTGTGCAATTATAGATTAGTGAGGCAAGAATGCCAAGTAGTTGCGATCTCTGTATGTTAACTAGTAAAAATGGTTGTAATTGCATTGCAACGAGGGTTTTTTTTTTCTTTTTTGCACTTGTGCAGTCCTTTTTAAATAATGGGGCGGGCTTCCATGGAGGGGCTTGTAGGACCCCAGGGAATAGACTTTGCTTTTGCTGTGAAGTGTAATTACACATTTACGGCACTAGATGGTGCAATAGCACACTAATTGTCAAGACTGTGCAGGAGTTAGAAACTTTTTAAATTGCTGTCAATTTTTTTTCTCAATCCCGTTAATGATTAATGATTTAAAAAAAGGTAAAAAAACAAAACAAACAATGGCTTATACCACTTTTCAAGTTAAAATGTTAATATTCCAGATCAAATTACATATAGTATTCTTATGAATTGATTTAATATCTTTTTTTGTCCAGGATCAAACTGAGGTTGATCAAAACCGTTTCCAGTTTAAATAAGGATAGACTTCTTTTTTTTTAACCAGGCAATTTGGTGCACTTAGTTATTTTTACAGACTAACCTGTAACCTGTATAAACCCTGTAAAATTTTAGTTAACATTTGTTGAAAGTATATTTATTTATTTTGATTTTTTTTCTTTTGTTAATGTTAAAACTGATACAATTTTTGGTATGCGGGGGGGCATTCCAAAAAATAATAAGTTTTGCACTAGTGCATGACATTGGTGTATACTAGTAGAATAACTAGGAAGCATTAGTAGTAATGACAATTTATCAGGTAACACTGTACACTTATTGACATCATGATACAAGTAAAGCAGTAAATGTAAAAAAAATATTTTTAATTGATAGTAGTGCTGGTAGAAATTACTTCTCTACATACGTTTTAGTTGTTTGACTAGTGTACAGAAATGTGATCTAGTAGTGGAAAAAAATGTCACCTTGGCTGCGCATCAAATTTGACTTATGTATGCAAGTATATCTAGAAGTTTTTACTTTTTGAATCAGCACTTATACGTTTACCATTTTTTTTAAACACTACTTGAACATGCCTCCAGAGTGAGTACATTTGCCATCACTGCATAAAACAAATCGTCTGTAGACATTACGAAGCGAAGGAATGTTAGCGTAAGAAAGAAATATGTTGACAGATAGTATTTATGTGCCAGATATTTACGACTTTAAGTACAACATCAAGTGTTACTATTTGGTGAAGCCGCCCACTACGTCGCTAAAACATAAACCTTTCCTAAATTAATCTTGAGAACTGAAGCTGTTAGTGACAATCTGCCAAGAATTAGTTTAGCTCCCCCTCATTTAATAGCATGTTTTGTTTTTCTAAATTTATTATAGATAAGTAAGCGAATCTGTTTTTTGTTTTTTTTACAGAATTGTTGAAAAGGAGTAGAATTGCATAAAAAGTCATAACATTTCTTGTTGTAATGACCATTTACAGCAGTCATTTTAAACGATGAAAGATTAAAAAAAAATTCTGCATCAATTGTGTGTACACCTACTGCTGGACACCAGTTTGACGTCTCTTCTGTCCACCTTGCCGGCCCGGTTGCTGGTCTCGCAGCGAACCGTGACCTGCTGCGGCTTGTGGAAGGTCAACCGGCTCCACACCTGACTGGTTTTACGGCTCTCGCTGTGAGTGACGTTGGTCTGGATACTCAGCACCTCAGCTTCTGGTGCCAGCGGTTGCCATATTGTGGTCTTGTTATCGCACCTGTGGAGCAAGATGAGCTGACATAGGACGCACGGGCTTGTGTTTTGCTTCCTAGTGGTTATTGTAGCGTATGCTGGCTTACTTGAGCATGCTATCGCAGCTGTACCACTGTATAGTCGGGGTCGGGACCCCCTCAGCTATACAGGTCACGAGGTGTCTCTTCCCAGGAAGGTGGTGGTCGGTCAAATCTTGAATCTGAGAGGGGACTACATACACAACAACACAAACATGGGCACAGGCTTGGATATATTTTACTGAGATCAAAGTTGGCCTAAAATCTACACAGAGCTACACACTGACTTCAAAAGTACACAGACCTACATTTAACCTTTGCTAATCAATCATAACCTAAACTAATTAGACAAGGGATGGCACACTCCTGGTAATGCGATAATCAACTAAGTGATTGTGCTATTTTGAACTTTGATATGGTGTCGCCATCTGGGTGAAATTTCAGCTCCCTACTGTTGTCTTTTATTGCTTTCTATTTGATGTGAAATGCTTTTAATGTAAATATTAAAGGATTAGAAAAAATACAGCACAAGGTTTGAGTTTACCTAACTTAGCCTAGTTTAGCTTAACCACATTTAACCTTTAAAGCAGTGTTTCTCAATTATATTTTGCCGAGCCCCTCTAGGAAAGAGAAAACCTTTCGCACTCACCCACTCGGCACGCTGACCATAAATGAGATTATTATCTATTATCTAAACCTGTATCCTTATCATCCGGTATCCCAATCCTGTATACTTAACATTAACAATAGAAAATAGCAGTATAAATCAACTTTCAACAACTGTTAATTATTTTTTACAGTGTTTATACGGGTTACAGTTTAGTCTATAGCAGAAAGAACAACAAGTGCATCAAAGTGCCTGAAACTTAATAAATAAATAAATAAATAAATAAATAAATATATATGTGTATATATATATATATATATATATATATATAGGGTTAAGGTTTTATTGCAATTACACTTCAACTGACAAAAACAAAGGCTTTTCCCCAGGGTCATTCGTGCCCCCCCAGGGCAGTAACCTAAACAGCAACCTAACCTAACATCTTAGGTAAAGAGTTAGGTTACGTTAAATTAGGTTGGGTTAAGTGTGGTTAGGCTTGGCTACATTATGTTGAATTTGGTAAGGATAGGTTACGTGAGATTAGTTTAAGTTAATTAGGTTAAGTGTGGTTAGGCTATACTATGTTAGGTTAGATTAGGTTAGGATTAATAACGTATAGTTAGGCTACCCTCAGTTAATATTAATCTTAAATTCAACTAGGTTGAGGTAAAATATCTTAAAGGGACAATGTGTGAGATTTAGACCGTTTTTCAATTCCGGACAGCAGGAGGTGCTGCATTTACCATTGTCCGTAGCGATAACAGACATGACAGCCTCCGGAGGAGTGCCACCCCCCATGTAATAAAGTTTAATGATAACAAGACCTACGGTTATATTTAAAACATATTGTTGGTCGTTAAGAACACATTTATTTGCACGTTTTTGAAATTTATAATCATTTAATTTATTCCTTTTTAATTAAAAACCGTCTAAATCTTACACACTGTCCTTTTCAGGTAAGCTTAAAGTAACCAAGACTAGCCTACCTTGCCTAACCACAAGTAAGCTTTTATCTTCCTTTAACTTATAATTTTGACTTCCCAATTTAACTTATTTTAACCTAACTCAATTGAACCTAACCACACTTCACCTACACAATTGAACCTACTTTAACCTAAATGAACCTTTCCTAATCTAACTTAGCCTAACCGCACAGACTTCACTACACGACCTACACTTGCCAATAATGCATTTTTTCAACTTAATGCAATTCTTACTGTTTCAGTATTAATTGACCAAGCTCCCTTTCTATTCAATTAACTATGTTTTTCAATGGTCTCTAAAAGAAGCGCACCTTGAACTTCCAGGTCAAAAGTCACTTCCTTAGTATCATCTCCATTGGTAACCCGGGCAGTGTAGAGGCCCTTCTGCTCCGGCCTCACCCGCACCAAAGTGAGGATGCTTACATACCTGACAGGAAAAATGGTTGAGAAGCACAGATTTAGAAAATATTGTTTCAGGCTCCTTTTGTGTCAGTCAAGCCCTTATTTAGCCTTGAAGATATTGAGATGTTCTGGGTGTGTAAAAATGTTTACATTTGGACTTTTTCATGATCAATTCCTTCCATAATAGAATCCCAAGACTTTTGTTTATAGTTCCTGTGTTATGGTTGTGGGATAAGCCCCGCCCACCATCAAAGGCTATTGTGTTACAGCTGCCTTATCCTTTGATGACTGACAAGAACAGCACGTCTCTAGAGGCTCTTAATCCGAGGAAGCTCATGCGCTGATTGCTTAAATAGTTGTGTGTTGCTTCATAGTTGCGGTCCTCCTACCTGATCTCATGCTCTTGTCGATTCATGATGATTTTGTCTCCTTTGATGGCAGTTCCGTCTTTGCTCCAGCTAACCTGAGGAGGAGGGTATGCCTCCATCGCCACCTTCAGCTCAACATTCTCCTGCAGCTGGGCCGAAACGTGTTGATTCTCAGACGGATGTAAGGCCACAAAACCTTGTTCTGAGGAAAAATGTTTTGCAAAGATTAGCCAATAATACAATTCTGAAACACACCTCACTTGGTGGATCAAGTCAGTTTAGCTAACTTCCCTGGGTGTAAAAATTGAGGTAAGCATACACCACCTCTCTTTTCCATGGAAAAAAAAAAAAAGAAACATGACCGACAGTGCCGTAAAGCATGGCGGTTCGAGTTATTTGAAAATATCCTAAACATATGACACACCTCACTGCAGGTAGAATAAGCACCCAATAACCCCCAGAAGACAGAAACACTATGAAACCAACTCAGTGATTCTCAAGAAGTCCCTCTCACATAACTTAGGCCCCACACACACTGAGCACTGTGACAGAAAGTGACTGGACTAGACTAGTGAAAAAAAAAAAAAAACAACTAAATGAACAAAATGCTCTGTGACTCCCTGCTGCACACTAGGTGCTTGACACTGGCACGCATAACCAACTTGATGCAACAGAAAAACTCACAGTTTTGAAGTGCCACAAACAACAAGATGACATTGTTAAGAAAGAAGCAGATTGCACCAGTATCTGTAACTATATGTATATATATTTTTTTATGCGAAGATATTTCAGAAGCTGATTGTATTCAGTGACTGTATCTGGGTATTTCTGTAACAGAGACTCTCCACGCTTGGCTTTTTCATTCAAATTTGTTTGTAAAATGCAATACTGTATATGGTGAATGCAAATGTGTATATATATATATATATATATATATATATATATATATATGACGTCAGCAATATGTGATATAGCTACGCGTTTTGTAACAAAAACTAGTGGCTCAATGTCAACCAAATAAAATTAATAAAATACTAATTATAATGTTAATAAAAATAATATTAATAGTAAAATAGTAATCATAATAATAATATAACTATATTATTAATAATAAGCATTAATATACTAACAAAAGAAACATGTAAACGTGATAATCATATATCGTAATCAAAAATTAAAAAAGAAAAGTCATGATCACAATATAAAGTATCATTGTTAAAAAAGGGAAATATTTCATTTCCAAACAATGGAGCATTTACTCAAAGTCAGCCCTTCTTTTTAAATGTTTTATTTACTGTGCATGCGCCCATGTGTGACACCATGTTTTCTTAATGGCATGAATATAGTGTGAACGGTTTATTTCACACGTTCACTTTTACAGTAACCCAAATAAATAGAGTAGATATTAATTTCTTCTAAAAGAAACTTCCTTCTTGGCTTAACTTGCAAAAAGTTCACATAATAAGCACTCTCCTTGCTTAGTGAGTCACAATAATAATCTGTCCAGTGAGAGTTTATTATCTGTGCATAGGTGTGTGTGTGTGTGTATGTGCGTGCGTTTGTGTGTGTGTCTGACCGAGCACTGTGATGTTGACACTGGCGGAGGCCGTCTGGTCCTGGACCTGCTCATGGACGTGGCACACATAGTTTCCGCTGTGGGCCAGCGTGGCACGAGGGAAGATGAGGCAGGATCTCATGTTCATGGCTGACAGGACATCTGTTAGTGGTTCCGCATCAGCAGCCTGGAGGAGACATTTTATTAGCTCAGTGGTTAAACATCTGCACCACTCGAGTCACGTTGTCTAGGATTGTAGTATATCACAGGTCCAATGTATTCAGTTTGTAAAAGAACTGCAGGAACTTAGAGTATGCGTATCTAAAAATGATACTTAAGCACTCCTTCGGAATAGCGGGTAGATGTTTGCACATCTAGATACGCTTTTGGCTGGATTATGAGAGTGATGATGGGAAGGGGGAACGATGAACAAAAGCTCTTTCTGCTCCCCGCCCACTCACCCCATCGGGGACATCCCAGGAAAAAAAGACCAGCTCGGCTCCGTGCATGGTGCAGTTGACTGTCAGAGGCTCGCCCTGCTTCAGCACCGTCTTTGATGCGTTGATGTAGGCGTCGATGGCCTCTGGGACTGAGGGGGGAAGTGATGATAACAGGATTGAATCACTGAATTTAACCCTTGTGCAGTATTTTGAGCATTTTTCTGTCATTTTCATCCACATCCTTCCGGCAGTATTTTAGCCAAGGGATGGCGCACTCCTGCTAGTGTGATAACTAAATGGTCATGCCATGTTGAACTTTGACATGTTGTTATCGTCTGGGTGAAATTTCAGCTCCCTGGTGTCCTTTTTCTATCCTTTGAGGCAAAATGCCTTTAATGTAAAGATCGAAGGATTGGAGATAATATCGCAAAAGGTTAACAACCACAAAATGAGGTACACCTACACTCAAACTCTGACAAAGATACTACAATCATTGATTGTTGGACAGTGTCATCCTGACAGTGACATCCAAAGATTTTTTCTCTGATTAAAAAACAGCATATGATAAAGGGAGAGGACAATATAAATGGCGTATGAATCGACACTTGTTGCTGTTTCACTGTTTGTATTAAGAGAAAAACAATGACGTTTTAAATAAGTGAAAAACCTAAATGAGTCTTTTGAACAGCTCTTTTCAGTGAAAGGTTTGTGAATGAACTGTTCAGTTTAAAAATCCAAAAATCCCATCACTAGCAGAAATCGCTTCCAAAAGCTAAGTAAAATTTAAGAAATCAGTGTGTGTGTTCAAAAAACATTCCTAAAAAAAGCATTGAGCTATACAATATTCAAGAATTACAAAGAGTCTGTGCAAGCAAGTTAAAATGTATCAAAATCCGTTCACCCACCGAAAATACTGAAAACGAAGAAATCCTGGGACTCTTTCACCTCTCCGTTCATCTCCCCGCGACACACATACGTTCTTTCCTCTAGGGCTGCAGTGTAGCCCTCACTGGGGACATAGAACCCCTTGACCGGGAGGTCAGTGTTCTTCTCGTAGAGGGAGACGTTGATCTCGGGGTTGGTGACCACACAGGGGATGGTGGTCAGCTCACTGGTCTTGGACTGCATGCCGTGTGCGCTCTCAACAAACCATACTTGTGGGTCTGCGGGGGGAAACGGTCACAGCGTTGGATTCTTTTAAACATACAAGTCCAGCAAAAAAAAAAAAAAATGGGTTTGTACTTTGTATTTATTTTAACCTGGGACAAACACCTCCACCTCCTTCTTTTCTCTGGTTTGTCCATCAATGCACTGATACACCCCGGTGTGTTTCCAGCTCACATCCCGTAGACTCAAAGCACTGGATTTGGTGCCGTTTTGCACAGTTTGGTCGCGCTGCACACCATTTTGGCCCTCTTCCACCTGAAAATAAGGAACGTCTTCCCTCTTGAAGTGCCAGGCGGCAGTCCCCGAGCCCGAGCAGACGAGCGTGAGCGAGGAGCCCGCGGCTAAGACGATCTGCCCGTCGTGTGGCGTGATCTCCAGGCAGCTCACGTCGGCAGAGAGACACAGGAGGACTGCGGTTGATAAAAGAAGGTAGGGGTCATGGTGGAGGTCAAGGAGACCAGGGTGCGGCGGCATGGGATCAGAGGTTAGGTCAACACGGCATGCCAGATCCTGTTGTGCCTTAGGATGTTGACGGATACGAGTTGTGGGGAGCGGCTAAGTGAAGAGACGATGACGCCCCGTCAATGACGGATGTATTGAAGCGGGAAGAGGTCAGCTAGGATGCGTCCGTTGTGCGTTACATCGATCACACACACCCAAGTTGGGTTGTATTCAGAAAAAAATGGTCGAGCACTCGTAAGGCCAAAATTGAAGTTGAAAACCATTTAAATTTTGCTTTAAATCAAACCAAAAGTGCGGTGATTATATGATTCATTATCATCCAATCAAACATCCGATTAATTAATAAATATTTTTGACAATCGATAAGTTGTTCGTAGACCTAAAACTGTCTAAATAGTCAGAATTTTGGACTCTCGACAGTTCATTATCCTCATCATATCATCATGCAAAAATATCTGCTTTTATTTCGTGCACTGATCAACATTTTTGCCTTTTTACCTACTATACCTGCAATGAGTTCCGATTCTCACCTGTGAATACCAAATGGAAGATGAAGCTGGTCACACTCCTCATAGTGGAGCTCCTCACGTTCTACAAAAAAAGCAGATAAGATCTGTTAATGCAATACTGTCATGTCCACCAGGACCGTAATCAAGTCCACATTTCATCAAGTTATTTTTGAAGTCGGATGCTAATTATCAAAAATATAAATATTGTTGGATGCAGTCGAGTCAATACAATTTATTTGGGGAATCCAGTGGCCGATTCTGAGACAAATCCAATTCAAATGCCAAGGGGCCTGAGTCAAGTCAGAGTAAAAAAAAAAATAAAAAATTGAGTCCTGACTCCTGAGTCATCTCCTGTTTGAGTAACTTCAAATGACGGAGAAAATTCTAGGCAGATATGCAAAAAACACAAAATCTGCTTTGCGTTCACCCCAATTAGAATCCAACAGTTAAGCTTTTTCCATGAGCTTTTGACCTTTTATCATGATGGATGAGTCTTGCCCCTCATTGAGTTCATTTATTGTTCTGCTTGTCAAAGCGCACTTCTTTCAATCAGAGAGCAAAGACGATGGACAAAAATCCAAAAACCGGAGGTGTTTTCTAAGTATGTGTCTGTCGCTGTTGGTGTTTGATGCCTCGCTGCACCAGAACAGTGCGCCAATGTCCGCCTCATTTTTCTTTGTGGCTCACCAGGGTTGCGACCACCAACAAACAGGTCACTGTGAGCATCTTTGCAACGTGTGCACTGGCAACAGTAATGGGACCGAGCAATTCTAGCGCCACGCTGAGCCATTAATTGGTCAGGCCGTAAACAAAAGAGAAATAGAGGGCAGTCACATAAGCAGTTGATGTGGAAGCAACCTGAAAGGCTTATGCAGTACTTGGGCATTATGCTCAATTCACGAAATGGACCCTGACTTTTTTTGTCTATTGGCGTGATTCATGATGACCACCATCTTACCCCCAGCTTGGAGTACTCAAGAGTTCCAAAGTGTGGATTCAGAAGACTGAGGGGCGGGGAAAAAAAAAGGGAGGTTTGTTGATGTGTTTGGGCTCAAGGCTCGCAGAACATAAGACGTCTGGAAACAGTTAAGGATGCATCACTGCTAGCGTGTACGCAGGAGGGTGGGAAAGAGAGAGAGGGCGGAAGAGAGAGCCTTGGGAAGAGCAAGGGTGGAGGAGGAAGTCAAGGAGGGACCCAACGGAAAAAAACATTGTGAAATTTATCGACACGTTGATCTAATCGGCTTGGATAGTATATTAGTCAGTACAAGTGATAAAAATGGGATCATCTTCGTTCCATGGAAAATTTAGTTTCCAACTTTAAGATTAAAATGAATAGCTGTCATTTGACTAATTTCATAATACTCTTTCAATTCTGCATGATTTATTTAAAAAACCTGGACAATGAACCATGCAATAAATTGCCAAACTTGATTTAACTGGAAAATCTACTCACCATCAGAGATTGGGAGATTGCCATTTTGTGTCCTTCTGATCACTAACAAAAAAGATTGAAACTTGTTCACAGGATCTAAAATATCTCATTTAAAGCGAATTAGCCCCGATTTTACAACTTTTAAAATTAAAATCTAATGGTTAAAGCCTTTTAACTCATTCTGTGCGACTCTGAGGATACTCTTTGACCCTAATAATTTTCTAACAATAATTTTCAGACACTCATTTACCTTAATATTTGAAAAAAAAAAGTCTAAATGAGTCATAAAGGTCAGAATCCAGATGAGATGGACATGGTATTTTGTAAGTACATGGCATTTGTCTGGACTCTCAAAACACACAATTACGTCTTTGGGATTGAAGGTGCCAACTATTTTCACACACTCATTAATTCTAATGAGAGAAAAAAACCTGGAAAGAAGTACATAATTTTCATCTGGACTCTTCTGATTCACTGTATGATTACAACATTGGGATTGAATGAGATAACTATAACGTGCATTAGAAAAGAGAAAATATTTTCTGTGGTGGTGAGTTAGAACTTGCAAGATTCAGATAATTGATTATCTGAATCGACAGCAAGTGACAAAATGGCCTCCCTCTGAGATTATTATTGAGTTATAAATAGATGGATTTTGCTGCTTTATTCATATTTCATGAACACACTATTAATCAGTATTTAGAGTTTAGACTAGTGGGGCTGCAGAGAACATAATACGGTGATTTTGATTTTTTAATTTTTGAATTACCTTTTCATTTGACATTCCACATTAACACGCAATATTCTTAAAAAATAAAATAAATAAATAAGTTGACTGAACCTATTTTAGAATGAAAGCCAACAAGTGAAAATTAATATTCCTAATCTATTTTTTAAATAATCATCTGGTCAGAATATTGGAGGTCAAAATCCAGTTTATGTTTCAAAGTCATATTCGCCGCTTCTTTAAATAAGTTGCCTTTGGCACTTCCGCTCCCGAAAATGAAAAGCTCTTGAGTTGATCCAAAAACATGACTGGTTCATTTCCTGTCCCGCCTCCTGAATCTAATAAAATAGGTGAAAGAGTAGCATAGTTTTGTTTTGTTAACACCAACATGGCTTGCATGCCAGCTCGGGAATGGACATGCCGTATTACACAAGCACAGAAACACACACTCGCACACACAAATAATACTCCTCCCCCCCTTTTTTTTTGTCACTGGTGTGTGTGTGGGGCTTAAATTCCCACAGTATTCTTCTAGAACTTTCCCAGGACCGCTGATACACTTGGGACCCTGCTGGTGATGATGACGAAAATGAAGGGGTCGCACTCACCCTCTTTTGGGGGGGGGGGGGGGGGGGGGGGGCAAAGAGGGGAGCGTATCCACGGGGGGAATCGCGCACCCTTGCTTTGACTGCTGAGTGGCGACAGGTCCAAGTGACAACAAGCTGAAGGCGAGTGTCCGCAACAAATCTCAAGGTGATGCCAGTTCGCGGTAAAATAAGCCCGACAAGTTCAGCGTATTAAATATCTTGTTGGAAGCCGTGCCATGTTTGAAACATGATCAACTTCTGCTGACATATGGGAATGACCCTCGACATGGAACAAAATGGGTCGTGTCAAAACAAGTTTGGGAAGTCCTCAATGTAGCGATTTGATTCGAGGCCCCTGGTTTTAAAATTTGTAGCAGAATGTTGGGGTGAAAAGGGGAAATATTGTCCCAGAGCAATCTGCAAATGTGTTTTTAATTAAAACTACCTGCATAACTTGGTTGGTAACTTAGTCAAGTTGCACCCTTGAATGTCATTTCTCAGCATTTTCTCAAAATGCGGTACACATAAGTAGGGGATAGAATCACCCACTACAAATATTATTTATTACAGAAGCAGCAATGTGGAGTAAACATTCTTGACGGGAAAACTCATTTGAATGTACTTGAAAATATGTTTGAATATACTTGAAAGTGTGTTCAAACATACTTAAAAGAAGTTTAAATGTACTTGAAACTATGTTCGAACATACTTGAAAATGTGCTCCAACGTACTTAAAAGACATACAGACATATTTGTAATTACATTCAAAAGTACGTGAAAATACAGTCAAACATACTTGAAAGAGTTTGAGCCTCCCTGAAAATACATTTGAATGTACTTGAAAAGAACAGTTAGACCTCGAAGATTATAATGGTTTCCGATTTTTTATCATGCAAATAAGGTGATAGAATAATTGTATAAAGGTTATTCCATATTTGTTATTTGCAATAAGTATATTGGTAAGGTAGATTAGTATGGATGAATGTTTCCTGTTACTGTTGTTTGTGAAGAAGAGGAATTGACGTGTCTCAAGGATTTCAAAGAAAGAGACGGCTTCGTGACCCGACCAAAGGGCAAAAGCAGAACGGGGTTGCGCTTGATGTTCCTGAGGAAGAAGATAGCAGCATGGACTCATAAAATGCATTCCTTATGAGCATAAACTGATTGTTTACATTGTTGCTAAGTGTCTCCCCTAAACCTTCAAGGCAGCAATGACTTTTGAACCTAGAGCCAACCCAAATGAATAAAAGAGATGGACAGAATTTGTAACCATACAGGAGGGAACTTTCAGAAGGTGAAATTTTTGTCTGCTCTCTGCTCTGACCCCAGGGAAAAAGCTTTGTTTTTGTCATGTGAAGTGTAGTTGCAATAAAATAAGAATTTGCATCACTTGTTTTTGTTTTTGTTTTTTTTAGTTTCAAACTTTGTTATTTTTTTCTGTTTTAGACTAAGCTGTAACCTGTAAAAACGGTGTAAAAAATAATTAACAGTTGTTGAAAGATTATTTATCTTGCTTTTTTTCTTTTGTTAATGTTTAAAAGGATGCAGGTTTCGGTATCCTTATATAATTTTCATAGATAATAATCTTATTTATAGTCAATGCACCAAATGGGGGACGCAAAAGGTTTTTTCCTTCCTAGGGAGGCCTTGGCAAAATATTATTGAGAAGCACTGCATTAAATAGACAAAATTTTAACTTCTCACTGCTGAAAATGGGTAAAAACATTTAGTCTTTTATATCATTGAAAATTGAGAATTTGCCAAAAATAAATGTTTTGATGTTTTGTTTATTTGCACAATGAAAAAGCTTACAGGTTCTCTAATCATTGAAGTCTAGAGATGGTGTTTATTTAAGCAATGGTACAATAATCACAATGACGGATGAACTGCTATTCCCGCAGCGCATGACATTTTTCCGAGATGCTGGGAATTCGGTGACAGAGTGACCCCTTCCCGCTCTCCATAAACAACAGCAGCTCCACTCAAAGTGTCACCGGTCGAGGAGGGAGGACGCTAAAACGGGCCGAAGCGAGAGGCGCTCAGCCCACGCGTGCTCTTGAGCGTATACTCGCGTCCCCCGGCGGCTTGTAATCCCACCTCGGGGTTCGTCTCCACACATTGTTCGATTCAAACATCTGGCAATGATGAAGAAGCGCGTGATGAGGTGGGAACCACTTCCCGAATCAGATTTTTTGCCAAATCTTTACTCCTGTGCACCCCTAGGGGGATTGAGAGTGCACTTTAACATTAAAGTTTGCCAGTACTTTAAGTACACCTTTTTTAACCCATTCAGTCCCAAAGACAATTTTTTTTAATTCCCAAAATGAACACAAAAATTAAATTAAAACCTCCTTTACATGCAAAAAAAAAATTATATATATATATATATATATATATATATATATATATATATATATGATGTGTGTATGTGTGTGTGTGTGTGTAATGGGATTGAATGAGTTAATGGATTCCAACGCAAACATTCGGCAATACATCCAAATCTATTTGGAAGAGCAGTTGATTTATTCTGAGAGGAACATTTCCAAAAAAGCTTGTGAGCCACAGCTGGAGCGTTCGTACTTCCTGTTCGGGAATCTCTCCTGACCTTGAGTGGGTGTGAGGCTGTGATGCATCAATGAGACAGCACACCAACAAGACCACTAAGCAGAAACGTCTGCAGACAACGGGTGGACATGTGATGAAACATGTTGCAAAGACATAACTACATGACATAAAAACAACATCTAGTCAAGTCACTATCAAAAAGCACAATCAAAAGTCATTCCTTCAACTAAAGTCTCACAAGGTGATAAGTTGGTTAAATTGGCCTGTGCCGTGGGAAAATAATGACCCCGGTGCGTCGTTGTCCAAACAGGCTTCCATTTTTATCACCCATTCAAATCCCCTTGAGGCCAACCTTCTGCTCTCTTGGCAGAATGAACACTGCAAAATCAGCTGTTAAATTTTATGTGAAGAGACTCGCCTCCCACTGTAATTGTGTGCCTTCACAATTTAGGACTTAAGCGGGGGCGATTTTAATTAATTTCATGTTTTGTACTTTTATGCCCTTAACTTGATGCTTGTATTGCATTTGATGCAAAAAACACAAGCATCTGATACAAAAAACAATTATATATATATATATATATATATATATATATATATATATATATATATATATATATATATATATATATATATATATATATATATATATATATATATATATATATATATATATTATTGTTTTTGTTTTTTTCCCCCTGAGGACAAGTTTCCCCTGATAACAGATTTTTCTAAACATATTTTCCCTTTTTCAAATTGAAAACAATGGAGTCAGCAAAAAGCAGCTTGTATCATCCAGCACCGACGCTTTCACAGTTGCATGATCAGAATCCAGTTACAGAATTTTTTTGGGCCAAAAAAAACGTCCACAAATAAAAAAATAAAGCTGAGATCAGCTTGAAGACAAAGCCACCCTGCTCACATGCTCCAGGAACACATGTTGTGGAAACTGTTTTTGTGGTTTCCGCCATCAAATGGAGCAGTAAACTGTGTTTGTAGTGGCAAGAGTGGGACATTATAAAGAGCTCTTGCGTGAAGGCCAACGATGGGAGTGAATGACAGGTTTGGATGTGGCTGGCGTTTGATATACTGTATCTTTAATGGATGTTAGTTCTCTACTTATTTGGGGTGTAATCCCGCACAAGAGGAACCACGTGAATATATTCCAAGCCGAAACATATGTTGTCACTGGAGTACATGTTCTAAGTAAGCACTAAATCCTATTGTTGTAAATTGGCCTCATTTCAAGCCGCCTTCTTTAGAACAAAACATGAAGTCCCACCCACGATTTAAACTATTTCTGTTCTTATGGGGATAGATGAATATCAAATATTATTGCAATCACCCCACCTTCCTCTTTGACATTGAAAGCCCGAGCAGCAAAGAAAGCCTACAAACACTTGAAGGTCCCAAGGCTCTACACCCCCACAAACCCCTCAAAAAGAAACAAAAACAGCTGAACACTATTAAAGCCAACTGTCGAAGTTCCAATCTTTTCCCTCTTAAACAGCACCAGCTTGATAAGAATGGGGGCGACAGGCCAGGCCCTCAGTAATCGGTTCCGCTATTTGTGCACTTCTGGCTAAAATGGAATCAGTCAGATTAACAGTGTCTTGCTCTCAAGCTGGAATACAGATGGGCGTACTTTTAACTCAAGTGCAGTGCTGTACAAAATACTTTCTGCCGCCTAAAAGTAACAGGATGTCTCTCTGCACTGTATCAAAGATGCGGTGTGTTTTTGTTGGAGTCGCCATTAACTTAAAATGAAGACTCCTACAACACACGTGATTGGACGACCATCGACCAATGAGGGCGTGAGTTGTAAAGCTGTTAGATAGACGCAGAGGGAGATTGTAAATCTGTTACTCAGATTTGTTTTGTAATCAATACGAATTTCAAGCGTAAACTCAGATTGTTATCATGTTTGGTCAGCTACAGCTTCCCTCTAATTAGTCTTCCAGGCCCAGCTAATATAACTGCGGCTCTCCGTGAGCCTACAACCAAGGGGGTGTGAAGGAAAGGGATAACAGTACAGTAAGTGTATGAGGTTGAATAATTTAATATTTCAGTAAATTTGTGTACTGCAGGGATTTGATGTCCGAGGAATGTCCCTGGCAAGTGCATTTAAAGTTAACACGTCTGTCTGGCAGGCAGGAAATCTCCACAGCACGTCCCTCTGCAATATAGTTTTGTTTGTTTGTTTTTTAATGAAAAAAAATCTGCAATGCACTGAGAGTGTGATAGGGGAGGCAGGAAGTAGCAAAGGCTCACTGTATTTGAATGTTGCCAAGTTGAAATCCCTTATTCCGAGAAAAACATTTTAGCGCAGTCAGTGTTGTGCATCATCTACTAATACCTTATTTCAATATACTTCAATAAAAATTTGAAAACTTCTGGCTGGTGGGAAATGAAATGAAATGAAAGTTGAGACCCTGTTTGTTCTTGAAGGAATTTCAAAACAGACATCAGTTGAAAATGTTTATTCAGCCACACGAGCTGAGTTTTGACGCACAGATGTGCATTTTTATATAGGTCATATTTTTACCATTTACCATAACGGGACGAGCTAGAGGGCTGTTGGCAGTCAGTGCCTGTTCCAGCTAACAGCAGCTTGTGTTAGCTGAAGTTGTTAAGACATTATTTTCAATAAAAGAAGCGAGCTGGCTGAACCAAAGTCCGAGTCCATCCTTGTTCACACACAGGAATTTTAGTAAAACGGAGAGGATCATGTAAATGTTATGATGTCATCAGATGATTCAATTAAGAGTGGCAAAGTATGCAGCTTAATGCTCCTATTAGAGAACATGAAAAGGTATTCCATTTGACTCGTTTAATAATTGGGCTCTTTTGGTATATACACACAATCATAAACTTGGTGGACCACGGATTGTGCGTATTAATGGCAAAGTGAAGTCGTCCTTTATACTGTAAAATAGAAAATACCTGAATTTGGCCGGTGCGTCTTGTACACATATGTGTCCTGTATTCGGGGAATTACGGTAACCGCAAAGTTATGTATGATTAATCACGATTAATTGTTTCATTTGTGATTAATTGTATTTTTCAACAACTATTCCCCATGACGTTTGTAATATTTACTTGAGTAGACTGTTGGAATTGACTTAAAATCATATTATTTCCTTTCATTTTTCTTAAGAGCCTTGGAGTCACTTTTTAAAGTGTACATTTTTCAGAAGATTTCAGCTGCCACTCTCACAAAGTGCGCATGTCAGATTGCATCACAAAATGTTTTTAAGGATTGCATGTCGTTGAACTTTTCTTCCAAGATGTCATCATTTGCATCACAAGATGCCATTTAGGAATGCATGTCACAATTTCTCCTTAAGTCTCGTTCGACTATAAGTTCTTCACATTTGTCGTCATGGTTACAGTCTCCAGGGAACATAAATCTTGTCGTGGCCGTCTCATTAGCTGGTACATGCGAACATGCTGCTGCATTTGTACTTCCATTATGCATTTCCTTCCCAAAGTCCAGTGTTGTAACTCATAATGAAAGCATTTCCTCCTTCGCAGTGTCCTGCAAGGAGAGGCTGCGCTCAATGAGGTGCAGCTGCCTTGTCAGCGCTGTGCCAATGTGGTGGGAGGGAAACAAGGAGGACGCCAGATGGCAATAACACTTAGTGCTCTTCATTGAAGATACCTTTCCAATAGTCTCTAAGTGCAGCATTAAAGAAGTGGTGACTAATTGAGGTCTGACGAGCCAAGTTCAGTTCAAAAGTAGTGATTAATAATGAATCAGCCAATAAGCGACCGCCTCTCAAAGAGTCACCAAGTGATCTCGTTTACAATCGAGTAAAAAAAGTAAAAACTTGCCTCATTGATTTTTTTTAAAACTCGTGCTCAAGTAGCACCCAGCGAGCGAGGAAAGGGGGATCGTCTTTATTTTATAGCGTATGAGCGTGACAAAGCACTTTGCGAGCTGAATCAGACTGCTGGTATGTTTTCTACATGCTGGTAATGTAAAGCACATTTTGGCAGAGTGGCTGGCATGTGGCGAGCGGCGAGGGCCAGGAAACAGCTGATGACCACGGATTAGTCCCCACTCAGTAAAATGGGGCCAACCGCATCAGAGGAGCTCGTACATCCCAGGAGAACAAGAAACATCTGAAAAGGTGAGCCCTCCTATTCAAACTCACTTGTTGCTTCAACTAAATGTATTTTTTGGAAGGATGAGACACGTCTGAATTTTATGGCCTAAGAGTATAGTGGAACACAAACTACAGGTTGAGATTAGTTAAAAAAAATAAATACAAAAATCGTAATCCTACAGTGCCTATCAAAACTTTGCAAAGACCTTCAAATTCACGTGGTATGAAGCACATTCATGGAACAATAAATTCAGGCTGTTTTTTTTTGTCAAGTACCCTCTGATCAGCGCACTAGATTTTTAAGTGTGTGTGTGTGTGTGTGTGTGTGTGTGTGGGGGGGGGGGGGGGGGGGGGGGGGGGGGGCCTTAACATCCATGTTTGATCAAACTTTGGAATCACGTTTGTAGTGGTAAATCTAGGCATATTTTACCCAGAAACCCCAGAAGATAGCTTATGCGATGCCATATGTTTTATTTCATTCTTGTCTGAAAAGTGTCTCGCCACTGATTATACACATCAGTATGAACCCGAAATAAAATGAAGGCATACAACATATTGCAAAGGAGTCACGATATATATAAAATAATTTAGAAATTTGTTGCTTCATATTTCAATTAATTTGCTCTTAATTTGAAAATAAATCACGGCATAAAAAAAGATCACTACAATGGATTTGCTGATACCTGTATTTAGCAATTTGTTGGTTCATGTTCACGTCATTTGCTTTTTTTCCCTTTTCCTGATGTGCCTTCATGTACCCCCCCCCCCCCCCACGTTACATGTACCCCCATTTAAGAGTCACTGATTTATTCCATTTCATAAAGTTGGCTGAGAAAATCCCAAGACAAGCAAAGCTCTCATTTTGGAAAAAAGATTCATAAAACATATTTTAGTTTGAATTGCATTTTAAATTTTGATGAATGCTTGCTTATATGTTGCTGCATATGATTTCTGTATTAATTTACAATGTAGGAATACAAATTAAATTTAAGGCTTTTCTAACCTTTTGACTGGTACTAAAAAAAAATATTTAGAACTATGAATGGAAAAAGTTCAAATAACTATAAAAATTATTAAACAGCACCTGAGAGGCAATGTTTGTTTTAACATTTTTCACTGGTATGGATATGAAGCTAATAAATAATTATATAAGGCTGTAAAAATATTAACAAACTGAAACAAAAATAATCACCCAGTATAAGTCATGTGTCAAGTACTGCTCTGGTTTGTCTTATCCACTTTCCAATACTGAACATTACTTTATTTTTGCCACTTTTCTTAAGTGGAAACCATTCCAAATTTGTGATATCCTCTGTTCTTCAAGGGAGTCTTTCTCCCTTGCCACCATTGCAACAGCATAAGGCATGCATAAGGTGTGCGTAGGAAACAGTTGCACACATTTTTAATCAACTAATTTTTAAAGAGGACTTTCCAGACTTGGTCGACTTTTTTACCCTCACACTAATGTAAACAGAACATGTTTCCATCATTCAAAAAAAAAGACGCTCGGTGCACTCGGTCACAAGAGATTGAATTGTATGACCATTGATGGTAAACATATATGCCATTATCTACCATTTACAGGAAAATGCCAGGACCAAAACTATCTGAAGAGCTGCCCTGAATAAACAGCCACAGCTCATCCAAAGGAAATTCCAAGCGGTCGAGGGGGAGAGGAGCAGACGCATGCCAGCGTGATGAATCCTCAACTCCGTATCAAAAAAGGTCATCTCCATACACAAGATGGATGTGGCGTTTTCTGACCACACTTAGCGCGCTGTGTTCAGGTGCTGAACATCTGTCAGGTCGCAGTGAAGAAAAATATGCATGCCGCGTGTGTCCCAGGCTATAAAACAGCTCCTATTTCAATAGTGTTACCCCCTTCAGGTAGTAAAAGCTTCCTTTGTGATAAACAGAGCGGCGATGTTATCAAAGATGCCGGGTTGGATTTCACCAAGCTGTTTCTTGCTTGTGTCATTCCTAAACAAAACGGCGAGGACTGTCGGTTCACCCGGGGTGACTGAGAAGTGTTTGCTCAAACAACGTTTTAGAGGACGGACACAAAAGTGCAGCGGGTACAAACAGCTTGCCGGCGTTGTTTGAGCGCAGGACGCCTTGTGAAACGTGTTCTCTCAGCGAGAAGATCAACATTGTAAAAAGCTTCAGTGTGAAAAGCAAAGAGATGCAAGTCACCAATGCGGCGATGTTTGAACAGGTTGCGTTGTAAGTCATTGTTGTCTACGTTCACAAATATGCGGACAACAAATACCATTGGCGACGATTACTATGGTGGCCAACAAGTCACTTTTGACTTTGACCTAAGTTTGCCTAAAGTTTGTCTTGAAAAACTAAACTCCATACAAACACATTGGTAAGATGTCACTAGCAATAGAAGACAACATCCACACTCCAAAGCAGACATGATAAGCACTTACCTTCCGAAATATCCCCAAAACCCGGACGAGCCTCCCCTCTTCTCTTGTCTCCGTATCCCGACGCGGTCTCCTCCTTCTCCTCCTCTTGAAATGAGAGTCGAGACTTCCAGCTGCTCCTCTCTACAGGGCTGCCGTTTCAGATGTAGAGATGTCTCAGATGTTCAGAGTCCGAGAGGGCCGCGGGGTTAATCTGCGCCGTCCCTGGAGCCCGCTGGAGGATGGATGCCTCCGAAGCGGGCTGTTTGGATAGTCAAATCACAGCACCGCAGGGGGGACTCTTCTCCTCTGTCACAAAGAGTTCTGTAAAAAAAAAAAAAAAAAAAAAAGTTCTCAATGGAGACACACATATGCAGCTTTTTTTTCCCACACACATTCACACGAGAGGGGAGAGTGTCAGTGGTCCGGACCTGCTGGAGCTTGAGGAGGCAGGGGAGGAGGGGGGAAGGAGGGAGGGAGCTGGGAGAGGGGAGGAGAACTAAAAGCAAGAGAGGGAAGTTTTAAAAGTAAAAGAAGTAGAAAAAAAATGTGCAGACTGGATTGTGTGTAACGCTCAGTGGTCATTTGTTTTGAATGACGAGAAGCTTTGAGGTGAAGTGAGACAGGCTCAGTTGGCAGCAACAATCTGGACCGCATCAAGCTCTTCCATAAAACAACAAACACAATGAAAAGGAGAGAGAGAGAGAGAAAGGAGAGAAAGAGGTTCAGGCAGAAAGGGGGGGGGGGGGGGGGGGTTGGCAGAGTTTGTGGTGGCCTGCTTGGGAAACAAACATGGATGTCTCAGTTTCACAGAAAAATAAGATCTCCCACTTTCAAAACAACACTGTTCAAATCGGGTGTCTTACCCTACAAACACTGAATGTTAACCCAATAAATGCCAAGATTTTCAAATATAAATAAACTTCGTTTATGAATATCTTAACAGACCTTTTTTAGGATGACGTACTTTTTGGCAGTCTTTTTGGTCAATCTTTTGTCGGTGATGTCACTTCAAAAATCAGCCTGGAGTGTTCTCAAGAAGACAAACCAGAGAAACATCGCTCGAGATTCTCAAAACAGTGTCCATAAAACGCAACACAAGTCCTGAATCTTAAATAGGCCTGTATATACTGAGCCATTTTGTTATTCTGATGTCCTGCAGAATATTCGAATTGCATATTCATGTAAAAAAAAATAAAAAAATGTTTGCATGGTGAAAATCCAGATAAAAACCAAATAACAAATTTCCACTTATGCATGACTATCTTTTACAAATTTTTGACAATCAAATATTCTTAACTTAAATTTGAACTGCTTTGCAGCATGCTAATTTCTTACTCTGAAATAGTTGCTAGCACCAGTGCTACTAATGCAACTCAGTGTAGAAGACTGATCTGTATAAAACATAAAAGCAATGCAAAGCTAGAGATATATAACTTGATTATGATTATGAACTTTGTTTGCTTGCAAAATTACATGGACTAAGACAAAGCAGAAAAACCGTGCCGAAGTGCCCTTGAGCAGAATATGCAATATGGAGTCTGGAGATCAAAAAAAGCTTAGGCAATTTTCCTTTGGCATTAATCACACCTGACAGGTTCAAAACATTTTCAGTCCAATTTAGCTCAAACAATTTTTTTCCTCGGTTTTTGTAGGAGCATTACAAGAGAGGATTGGACAACGGGGGCGAGAACAGAAAGAGGCTAAATTGGACAGAAACCATGTTGTCCTCTAATTGTGAGAGCAATTCTTCAGTCCCTACAGGGATTAATCAGAGAGTGTGCAAAAGCCCCTTCATTACATGGGAGGCTAACAACACAGTCTAACCCTTTCTGCATCTACAAGCATTTGGCAAACAGCAACCCCCTTCTCTCCAACACAAAATCTCCGTATCTCAAGCCACTAATTTAACCTATGTGGAACTGGATCTATGCATCAGTGTTTTTCAATTATTTTTTTTAAACACACATCCACTCTGAAATCATTTTATTCAGCCATGTACGCCTGAACTGGCCCAAAGTATTTTCAGATGGAAAAGAAAAAACGTGAGTCCCGTGCCATCGTTGTCTCATTTAGTAAACTTTAGAACGACATTTGTAGAGGTATCTCTAAATGTATTTTATTCAGCAATTCTCGCCCACCGAAAACATGTTCCATTAATAACCATGCACATCTGTTTAAAACTTAGCAAAACAAATGCATACAATATTTTGCAGGGCAGCACAGTAGAAGACTAGTTAGCAAGTCTGCCTAACATATGGAGATCGTGGCTTCAATTTAGCTCTAGCCTCCCTGTTTATAGTTTGCATGTTCTCCCCGTGCCCTTGTGGGTTTTCTCCAGGTACTCCAGTTTACGCTCGCGTTCCAAAAGCATGGTTTGTATTCGAGATTGTCCAAATTGCCCCTAGGTGTGTTTGTGGGTGTGGATAGTTGTTTATCTCTATGTGCCTTGCCAAAAATTTTGAGTGCTTACCACCCAAAAACAGCTGGGATAGGCTCCAGCATGCCTGCGAGGATGTGTGAGGTTAAGTGGATAACAAAGTCTATAAATGGATGGACATTTGGCAAAAAAGAAAAAAAAATTCTGTATAGCACAGTTCCATTTAGTTTGCTCTTAATTTGAAAATAAATCTGTACTGTCCCTGTTATGGCATTAAAAAAATTGTGACAATTGCAGAAACAAATAGTGATGACGGTAATAAAGTTAGACTTTATACCATATATAATGTATTCATTTTAAATTAAAATAATATCAAATGAAACACAGTTTAGTCATCGTAAAATAATGTTCAAATTAATTTGCTCTTAATTTGAAAACAAGTGCACTGTTCACGGCATTATAAAATAATCAAAAAAGATTTGTTGATATCTGCAGGAACCGTGTTAAAATCTCATGTACCTCTGGAGTGCTTTTATGTACCCCCAATGTCTATTGTGTACAAGGGGTTTCGAAAATCCAGCTCGCCAGCTGCAACTGCAATTACATTTTTAAAAGCCTGCAAAATAGATGTAAAGTAACAAAATAAAAAGTGTATTATCATGTTTCATCCAATACCAAAATAGATTGAACCTAGATTTGACCAGATTGTCTAGACTGTTTTGTTCATGAAGATTTACAATTCCGGGGGAATTCCAACACTTGTGTAGCATTGTTAAAATAGAAATGTTTTCAAAACAAACAACGAGTCAGCAATGAAATTAAAAGACAATCAAATTAAAAATAAATAAATAAAAAAAGTGCTGGTTGTTAGCAGTCTCACAATTCTAAAGTCCTGCGTTCAAATCTCAGCTCCAGCCTTGATGTGTGGAGTTTGAATGTTGAGAATTTGCAAGCTCTCGAAATGGGTGGATGTAAACATTCAAAGTGCGTTCTGACCTTTTGTCATCTCTCCTCTGATGCCCTTTCCTTCCTTCTTCTGTCTTCACGTTGCCTTGTTTGACATTGCGACTACCAAATGTGGAGGGGAAAAAAATCAATAAACATGTTGTTGCACGCGCTGATATATACATTATATTGTGAGGCAGTGCCCTGTAATGGACATTAAGTGTTTAATGTATGCCGGCCCTTGGTGGACTGCAGAGGAAAAGGTGAGGTTGGAGGATCACAGCGGATGTTTCTTGTCAACTCCAGCTGCTCTCTCACATATGTAAGCTCTTAGATTTGGTGAAAAGAGCACACAAACCTCTTATTAGTTCCCCTGCTATGCACTTGAACGGTCTTAGCAACAAAAGGGTGGGAACACTGTGTTTATGCTACACTGTTTACAATTAATCCATACTCGTAGAATTCCTTGACACACAACCCGTCTAAAGATAAATATTGAATATTTATAGGCGCTGGTAAGGCAACAAATCAGTACTCGAATGCTTCTGCAAAAGTATTTTTAGTGCTGATGGGGTATGCTGTGCAGCTGTCTTGCACATTCATGCACGTTCCTTTATTTTTAGCAGCGTTGTGTTTATTTAACAATTGTGTAATGTAACGTTCTACTTTTGGGGATACCTACACCATGTTTATGTTACTTTAACGTCCAAGCTTTTAGCACTTGAGCTGCCATTAACACAAGCTGCCTTCCGTTAACCGTTAAAGATGATCGTAAGTGTTCTCACCACATTATGAATAGTGAATGAATGTTTGGTTAGATGCACATGGTATTATAGATTAATATAAAAGTGACATAGCGATGGTTGAGGGGAAGCAGCGCCGGGGAATTTGTGTTGGTAGACAGGCAATTGTTTTGTGCGCCTTCATCTGGCCTTATACTGCTCTCTTGTGTCAAAAAGGGGGAACTACAATAATAGGCATAACCGTTTTATTTTGGTTTGTTTGTTTTCGTCTTCATTACGTGCCAGTATTTTGGTTTTCTTCATGTTATCAATACTTGTGTGTCAGAGATGGATTATATTTATTTTTAATCTGGAACTTTTATTCTAATGAGAATGAAAATGTGTGTGTTCTCAGATTTAGTTAGAACTATAAAATCGATGGCATTTGTTACGGGTCCAGAGATATGTACAGCACTGACAATGTTTACCTGTACGAGCAGATAGAAAGCAGAAGGAAATGAGGACAACGTGCACTGCCTTCTTCCTAGTTTGCGCCAGAGGGATGCCAGGAAATGTCTGCCTCTTTACAACTCTTGACCCAGAACAACTACTTCCGCTCTTCATTAAAAAAAAAAAAAAAAAAAAAAAAAAAAAATCACCATATTGATGCGGGAACAATAATCCTGTTGGCATCGGCATGAACGTAAAAATACCAAAGACAACAAATTACCTTTTAGAAATTACTCAAAATTACACATTTTAATCTTACTGCAGAGGTGTCACATGTTTTTTGTTTGTTTTTTTCTGACATGTTTTAACAGTAGCTGAATTAAAAGTGGTTTCATTGCTCAGTGTTTATTTCTGATGTATAGGTCAGAGTTGTTATATTATGCATACACACTTCAGTTTATGATCACGACACTTTAACTATAGCCACAATAAAACACCGCACAGGGGGTAACTATCAGCAACAAGAACTATAGCAGTAATAAGGGGCTGTATTTTTACTTTCACTCTGTAAAGACCTTTCGCCTCCTTTAACTTGAATCAAACTTTTACTACTTCCTCTGCAACAAATCACACTTCTTGGCTATATCATGTGTTGCACAAGTAAAAACAAGAAGATACACAAAAAAATCATGTACTTTATGTGTGTGCTTTTTCACAAACTTCAGACTTTTTGAACTGTATAAAACAGGATAACTTGCAAAAATTTATGAAAAATTATTCATATTCACAAACATTTTGTTATTGTGGATGCAGTGGATACAAAAAGTCTACATAGCCCTTTTCAAATGCTTAGTTTATATGAAAAGGATCCCAAGAACTAAATCAATTCATATTTTCCACAGGTATTGTCTCAAAGTTAGATTTTTAACATTTCTGTAGTGGGGAAGTAAAATATCATGGTTGTACCGGTGTGCAAACCCTTATAACTAGAATGCGTCTATATTCAGTATTAACCTATCACAATGAAACTTATGTTGCATGGAATTTAGCAAATATTTAAACCGTAGTTTTAAAAAAAATACTTTAAGCAGTTCTAGTTGGCATTTCTTGACAGTTTTTGTGCCAAAACTGACTTTTACTTTCAATGGTTAATTCGTTCCAATTTGGGAATTTCTCATCACAAAAAGGCTGCATTTGAATAGCGGTGTGTAGACATTTTTTTTAAATCTGCTTCCTTTTCTCAATAGAAAGAAAGTTCTTTGGAGTTTAAGAAAATTGTCAGTATAATGCAAATCAAACGACAAAGAAAGAATACAGTATGTGCAAAGTATTCATTTGTTGGTAGATCTCAACATAAGGTCAACTCAAGTCAGTTATAAGATCAGGCCAGGTTGGTCTCAGGTAAGGTGTGACGTCATCATGGTACTTTTGAACTCCTCGGCTGTAAATCTATAAAGGTGTGTACTTGCTGCTCAGGTAGCCGGCCATTGTGTGTGTCTGCGTGTGTGTGCGTGTGCATATGTGAGCGTGGAGCCTGTGTGGAGGGAAAAGAAGAGGCAAAGAGGTTGCTGGGAATGAACACCTAAAATGCTCTAGGAGGTTTGAGTGTTTTACCAGAGAGAGGCTGCTGGTCGCCAGCATGTACCCGAACTCCCAGCCGGCCAGACTCCCGGCCCAGACGCTGCCAATCAACAGTCAGTACATGGCGCCTCCGTATGACTTCACCACTTACCATCACATGACCGGAGTCGCCGACCCGGCCGCAAGTGCCTGGAATCCCGTTTATCGCGAGGAGTACCCCTTCAGCTTCCCGGGCTCCAATCCCGGTGGCGGACAGGTGAACTTCAACTCGGCGGAGCTGAGCGGAGTGCCCGCAGCCCCTGGAGGAGGAGGAGGAGGCCTCAACCCCTACAACATTTTCGCCAGTCAGGATCCTTTTTGCCGGAGGAGAGCCCATGAGCCCATCAAGGCACCGGCACCTTCAGGTTTGGCTAATTTTTCATGAGAAATGTCTTCCTTGAAATTTTATTGTGACACTTTTGTTTAGTGTGGTATGTTGTTTCATATTGACATATTTCAGTAGGGTGGCCAGGGGTCACGACACCTTATGAAAGGGTGGCGTGCGCAGTCAGGATTTTGTGAAAAACAATTATTTGATTTTATTCTATAAATGTAATTGTAAAAATGCAGTTATTATGAAGAACCAAGTTATCAAAAGCTCTATGAGTATTACATGCATGTAAAAATGTCAGAAAAATCCCATGTCAAAATTTTTTTATAAATGTGACCCAAGAGTGACAAGGCCCACCCCCCTGCCAAGTAACTCCACCCCCAACGGGGTAACTTAATTCCTTATTCTTCTTCAAATTTGGCTCCAAATTTTGCAGGTTTCAACAAATCTAATGCTTTTTAATGCTGTGACAGCAATAGTACATGTTGTTTTCAAATCAAGAGTAAATTAATTATACCATGAAGCAAATTATTGCTAAATTGTGCTATGGTGACTTCTTTGTAAAACGCTGTATGCTTTTATTTTGTTTCATTATATACAAAATGCATAATACCATTAGTAGTCTGCCAGACGAATTAGAAATAAAACTAAGGGTGTTATAAGATTATGAAAATGAATTTTTTTTTGGACTGAAAAAAATACTGCAGATACCACTTCAAATGTAGTTCTAAAATTTCACAGATGAGATGCAAACAGAAGAACTCTGTTTTAATTCTTTTTTTTCCTTCATTCATGTGATATTTAGTGGGACTTTGGCAGAAAAATATTTCACAGTGACTACATCATTGAAAAAAAAGGTTGAGAACCGCTGATGTGAACAAAACATAAAAAAATATATGCATACAAAAAAGTGGGGATTATCTGAAACTATTTAAAACGGGTGTAGCAAATGTTTTTTGATAACATCGCCGCTCTTGTTTACGCTTCTGTTTTAACGTGATTTGAAAAGGCGTCACAGTAACGTAAATTAGTGCTAATATGCTTCATGTTCCAATTGATTAACTCTTAATTTGGAAACTAGTGTTCCTGTCACGGCATTAAATTAGATTTGCTGATACTGTCCTGTTAAGAACTCACATACCACCTGAAGGCGCCTTCACGTAACCCCATTTGAAAACCTCTTCACTAATATACGTAGCACCTGCCCAATACAAAGCACGCTGTCTGTTAAAAGTCTCATAATAACACAAACTACTCACTTATTTACTCAAGGCCTGTGGTTGAGACATGATTTCTAAGCGACTCCCCACGTCAGCTAACCACCAATGCTTGTTTTCGCGCACGTCAACAATTTCGACAAACACACGTAGAGTGACTGCTCACACACATCCATCAAGCGCTCGGCCTCTCCCTTCCGCAAGCTTGCGTGGGACGTCGATGCAAAGCTAACAAAGCGGACGTCGGAGGCGGCTAAAGGCTCGCTCCCCGCCCTCCCTGGGTCGAGATAATGCGACTTAGAGGGGCCACGGAGCGCAGACCCTCGGGCCTCACTCATGTCTGCCTGTCCCACGTACCCGTTTGCTCTACTTTGATCGATGTCGTCACGCGGTCGAGATTTCCCGATCAATAACCGACTCGCCCTTTTCTGTGCATGCGTGTCAATGAATAGCTGCCTGTGTAAACAACTGCGTAACGGGCTGGCAGCGATAAGGAAAAGCCCCGCTGCAATGCACTGGAGAGTCTTCCCATTAGATATCGCTAAGTTTGATTAATAGAACTGATGGTGCTTTAAGTGGCGCCTGAACTTGAACGTGGCACCAGATGAAAAACTCAGACAAGAGAGTCTGCTTGGCGACACCGTGATTGACTCACTGCACTGAGTCTTGTCGCTGTGTCTGTTTGTCTATCATTTATTCTGTAATAAGGGCAAAGAAAAGGATATACAGTAGTGAGAAATAGTGCGCAAAATAGTGAAATTCTCAATACCATATCCCTGTTTTTATATGTATGTCTTTTACTGAGGAATTATATAAAAGAATTTAGCTTGGCTTGACCCACAAAATGTTGTAGAATTTGCCTGTCATCAATTATCATAAATAAATTAAAATATTAAGCACACAATCTCAAACAAACAGCAAACAGGTAGGTTTTTCAACAAGCAGGATAATTTCACAAAACAAATAAAAAATGTGAATAGGCAAATTTGAAAATATCGATGGGAAAGTATGAGAAGCAGCAAAGAAATATTTTTTAATAGGGTGCTTTTTTTTATAAGTGACTTCATCCTCAAAAATGCTTTGAGGTCAGAGTTCTCACTATTCACTTTAATGGAAAATTCTTAGAATAAATTCAGAATTTTGAGTTTAAAGTCATATTTACAGTAAATAATAAAATTCTGACACTATTCTCAGTACTTATTCTCAGTATTTATAAAACCAAATAAAAGTCTGAATTCTGACTAGTCAGAAATCAGGTTTTGTTCCCAGGTTCCTCGGATTAAAGCTACAATTATTATTTGATTTGGGTTAATAAATATTTAGAATTAAGTCACAAATCTGAGAAAAACTAAAAAATCTGACTTTTGACTCTGATTTTAAAATGAGAATTTTGAGAATAATGTCAGAATTCTGGGATAAAAATGAGAATCCTGCCTTGTTTTTTTCTTAATTGGCCCGAATCATCTTTGGTAAATGAAATGATGATGAAATTAAACGATTATTGTACAAGCATAATAAACAAAAAAAGAGACGGATGGAACTATGAGGCCCGATTGATCGCTCCCAAAGTCTGCCTAGCAACACGTGATGGCTAGCATGAAACGACAGATAATATAAATGATTTGCAGGCAAAATAAATCTATAAAAAAAGATGCTGTTGTTGTTTTTGCTGTTATAATTTCCTACACAGACGTCGTAAGAAATCATCGGCATGGCAAATAAGACATGGTTGGAAAAGGTCATCCATTTTGCATTAGGATGGGTAATGGGACATATTTTTGATGTTTTAGGGGGAAAGACTCGCACGAAGGAAAAATACAGGGTGGTCTACACGGATCACCAACGTCAGGAGCTAGAGAATGAGTTCCAGTTCAATCGCTATATCACGATGAGGCGCAAGTCGGAGATGTCCGTGGCACTGAACCTCTCAGAGAGACAGGTAAGAAGAGCCGACAGCTCAGTGGGAATTTGACTTTTGCAAGAATTTTACTGACCGATGCTGGAGAGAGAAGATAGCTATGTCTAATATCCGGATGAACAATAGATTTGTTTGCATCATCAGTCCTCAACATCAGTCTTTTTAAAAGTAGATCATTTTATGGATGGATGGTCTTCTACACATGACAACCTTAAAACTTCAAAAGAGTCACTATAGCACAAATTGGCAATGTATTCCTTTGTATTCTAATTCATTTGCTCTTAATTTAAAAAGCAAAATATATGCTTCCTGTCAAGGCTTTAAAAAGCATAAACCCCTGTTAAAATGTCACCTACCCTCCAAAGTGCCATCACATACTCCAGGGGTACTTGTGCCCCCATTTGAAAAGTGCTGGTCCAAAACCTGGTAGTACAGTATAGTTTAGTCAAAAATTCCATTCTTTTGTGGAAAGAGTATTTTGATGAATCGTGGCCTCTAAATTGCCATTGTATGTGTAGAGTAGGCCACTAACCTGGTATAAAAACTGGCAAAGATTTGGGTTAAGAAGGCTAAAATTATTGAAAATTCAGATTATTTTTCCCCTAAATTTTAAAACAAATGTTTGAATCTATTTCTCACTATATTCCGATTGTAAAAAAAAAAAAGATCTTTTTTTTCTTCATGCACCCACTTTCATTTGAATGATCATCTTTTATCTTCAATATTGCAACTGGGATTTAATGAGATTTTTTTAAGGCAGTCTTTGCATGTATTTAACAAATACAAGAAACGAAACATTAATTATTCAGGTCTATTATGATCTTCATATTTGTAAATAGATACCGCATTTAAGTTACCACCACTGCGCTGGGAACTATTGCAAAGAAAACTTCAAAAAGGTCAAAATCAAAACGGCTTGACCCTTCTTCATTTACTGCATTTCACACACTGACTATCAAAAAAAGAGCAGGTGACAGGTGTCTTGTTCACAACTTCTTGAAGAAGAATCTTTGCAATTTTTACCAGGTGAAGATCTGGTTTCAGAACAGACGTGCCAAAGAAAGGAAGCTAAACAGGAAGAAGCTGCAAGATTCCCAGCAGCCTTCCACGTCAACCTCCACCCCACCTGTGCCCACTGGGTCCAGTGATAACCACAACGCCCCAAGCCCAGGCAACAACATTCTGTCCAATGCTATGTCAGAAGAATACAAGATGGAGTTCATTTGACGGGGGAGATTTATTTTTTTTTCCAGAATGAGAGATCAGTGAAATGGCGACATGATGAACTTTGAGCCATTCACAATCAGGGTATTAGTCTGAAATGAACTTTTTTTTTAAACTTTAATCTGTGAAAGTGGATCATTCCACTCTTAGGACTACAGTTAATTGAAGCAAATGCTCAAAATGAAGAAAAACATTGAATATGTGTTGGAATTTTGTTCATCGGTTTAGATGTGTCTGTAAAGAAGAGATTTTCCTCTGTTTACTATACTGTATGTAACATAATGTGAATTGCACTTAAACACATCAGGGAAGAACAAAATTAAAAAAAAAAAGACTTGCCAGTCAATTTGAGGTAAATAAAATTATATTTTTTTTAGGAGTTGGGCAGCCACGATGGCTGCGTGTTCGATCCAACGGGGAATGACAGAAATTTTTACAAAAATGACTAAGCATGAGGGTGAGTGGCTTTTTAACCATCGTCGTGATCGCACAGGTGGTCATTCCATAAGTCCGTCACTCTTGTTTTGTCGACGCCAGACAGAAACACGTGCCCATGTAACTTCCTTTTCCAGATTCACGTTTCCAAAAAAATGTCTAAATCCATCAGAAATGGTCTGATTCCATCAACAAAAGTCCTGTGAAAGTATCCTGGTGAAATAGTTAGGCCACACCAAGGATTATATCCATAAACCCACATTATTACCTGCTGCAAACTTTAAAAATGTCCATCAAACAAGCATTTATCCGTACATTTCGCATGGTAGCTTCAGTTATTATAGCACATATTAGCTGGCTTGTACACCATAGCGACGAAAAAGATAAGCTCCCTTCAGTTGTTGCCAGCGATGAAATTATTTACTGTAAATATTATGTATATGTGATGCGCTTTCATAAAACCAGGCTTTTCTCCCAGAAAATCAAATTATTTATTTAGATATTCATATAATCTACGGTTACACTCTTCAAGGTGATGGATGTGTAATACTTGGAGGTATCTTAGGGATTGATGAGGTTACAGCAATTTGAAGGTTGCCAAGTTGAAATCACTTGTCTTGAGAAAAACATGTTTGAATTTTTAGCACATTCATTTTTCAGTGGTGCGCATCGCCTACTAAATCTTTATTTTCATACCCTTTGATCACAATTTCAGCATTCTGCCTGCTGGGAAATGAAAGTCGAGGTCATAAGGTGGTTGTTTTTGTAGAAATCCCAAAACAGACTTCTCTGCTATAAATCTGAATTTTCATCAATAACTCAAAACTATTCTCCATGACATAGGCCTGGTTTTGTGAAAACGCATCTTATGTGTTAGCAGCCGCCTGATCTACTTGGCAGCAATTGACTAAGAGGAGTAGATGTACTTTTTCCCTACTTAAAACTGCTGACAAAGATGTGGGTAGTTTAGAAAACGTTGACAAATACAGTTTGGTTCAGCATGAAAAAAAAAAAAAGCGGACTGGTGAATGACGGACCAGCAGCAATAATTGTTAAATGTCCCGTTCGGGTGTTGACAAACAGAGGAGTGGGCAAAAAACAGCGCAGACGAATGTCAACTGACAGACCAGCAAAAAAGAAAAAAGAAAAAGCCCACCTCTGAAAACTCTATTTTTATATATCAAAACCAGAAACAGAGAATGTTCTGTTTATCATAACTAAGATAGACTTTCACATCCATGTTTTTGACAGAAAATGGCAGTCAATTGAGAAAAGCAACAGTATTGCACTGCGCTTTTTTCCACTTAGAATACAGTGCAAATTAAAACATTTTTGTCTTTTGGTGAAAGTGTTTAGAATGTGTAGATTTGAAAGAGCCTGTGAAAAGATTCAGACGAGAAGGGTGAAAGGTTTTGTGCTAACAGAAGTATCAACAGACACCAGCCACATCCTGACGAGCGCTCAGATTGCTCAACAGCATGTGACTCATGAGCGAGCGGCCTTTACACCTCCACACATGCAACCCCCCCCCACACACACACACACACACACACTTTATCACATTCAGCAACTGCATGATTTACTGTAAAGTGAATAAAAAGTCGTAGCTCATGTTGCTTCTCTTTTTGTTCCCCTGCATTTTTATGTACTGTACATGTAAGATCGCTTTCCTCAGATATCCTCCTCTCATCGTTGGGTTTGAAAAGAGGAAGGAAACGTTTCAAAAGTTGCACATTTTGAACCTTCACATTGTCCAAAAGACCAAACAGCCGTCTTGCAGTTGGGATGTCTTGTATGAAGCGGTTTACATGTTAGTGTTTTTTTTTCTTCTTCCTTTTTTTAATAAAACATGTTATGCTGAGCAGTATACAATTTGTTGCAATTGTTTGTTGTGACGCATTTCTTATAACGCTTATCTCGAGAGCTGTGGGATACTTTTGATATCCGTCGATGCCAAGTAAACACTGGACGATATTGATATCAATACCAATTACATTTAGGTTCATAAGAAATGTACTTTTGACTATTTTGTCTATGAATTACATTCTTTATTTTATTAAACTTTCATGTTGAGTTCTTTATAATGCCATAGTATTATTATACAATTTGCATAATTAAAAAAAAACAAAACAATGGAATATGCGAAAGCAGACATGGAGAATAACCAAAGAAATACATAAATAAATAAGTACATGACGATCGATACTTACGCTTTGGTATCAATATAACCGCAATATTGACGTTAGTAACGATTCTATTTTGATTTGCATATTGTGGTACATGTACCTCCAGTGGGTCTTGGGCTCCTTCTTGTGGTATGCAAAAGAATCACAGGGTCAAATGTTCAAATATGATACAGATTGGGATGGGTGAGTAACGATATCAAGTATCGTATCGAACTGATACTTGGCATTGTTTCACGGAATTAGTACTGGACAGCGGTCACTCTCTCTGAGCAGTTTTAGCATCATGAATTAGAAATTTCAAATTAGAATTTGCCATCAACTCCTTGAGGGCCCTTGATGTAAAAGAACGTCAATGAGAACCCTACTGACGAGTGCCAGAGATATCAATTGATGTCAACTACTGGGTACTTGTTTTATGGGCTTGGGTAGAGAAAACATCAGGATTTGGCATCATGGTGAGCTGAGGTGGACCCAAAGGCAGGAAGGTGAAAGCAAGGTCGACTCAAGAATGTTTAAGAGGACGAGAGGACCAAAATCTGAGCAGCAGATGAGAATGCAAAGTAACAACCCAATACAAGAAATAAACTTAATATGTAAAATTAGGACTCAGGCTCGAAAAAAAAAAACATAGGAAATACAGCTCACTAAGGACAATGGGGGACTGGCAAAATACGGGGTTAAAGAGAGCAGCACAGGTAACACAGACAGGTGGGCGAGATGAACAGAAACAGAAACCACATAAAAAGGAAATAGCAGAAACTCTCCAAAATTAACCCAGACACAAAAATCCCAAAAGAACAGAACAGAAAAAAGTTTTGCACAGTGCTGCTTTGGTCATTTAGCTTGGGAAAATACAAAGAAAAAATATATTACAGGAAGGTTCTGTTTTACAAAAAGGCTAGTCTTAATTTTAAGGGGTGCTATTTTACAAAATGGCTGGTATTAAGTTAATTATTGAAATTTTAAGGGATGTTCAGAGTCTTTACATTTTGTGCAAATCAGGAAAAAAACAGTTCAATTCAGAATTTAAGTTGAATACATCAGCATTTAATCAGTTTGTTTTTGTTCATACGAAGAAAAACATTTAACAAAACTGCTATTTGAGTAGCAGTATGTTGTTCTTTTCCTATACCGTTTTAAGCTCAATGTTGACGTCATTTTTTACACTAAGTAGTTCAAAGTTGAGTTCACAAACTTGAAATTAACTAGTTCAGTTCAAACTTCAACAACAATCTTATTTTTTTAAACTCAGTATGGTTAAAAGAAAAAAAAAAATGAAAAAAATGTTTTGGATTTTACACCATGTAACACAAAAGAAATGGTCCGCAGGGCACTTATATAAAATTTAGGTTATGCCAGAAACTGATGTCTTGTCTCTTGAGCCACGAGTTTGAATTTATAGTTTTATATCTTTGGCATTGTAGATCACATGAATGTCACAATAAACGATTCAATTCATTCAGATGTCACCCAGACTTTTTTTTTTTTTTTTTTACCAATTAAGCACTGCACCTATTCCAAAATTAAAGTAATTTGTATTGAAACGTAAACAAAAATAAAAATAATAGTAACAAAAAAAAAACCTCTGGCTGGGTAAGAGAAGAATACTGGAAAATTTGGCGGCTTTAACACAACAGAGAAGATGAAAATAAAATGGCAAGAACTGTTGGAGCAGCTTTATGATACCTGTGTTATCAATTATTTGCTCAGTAGATTATGTCAGTCAAAGGTTCAACTGAGTTTTTAGGAGCGCTTTCAGTTAAAAATAATCTCAGGTGGGTGTTTGAGGACACTACAACTATCACAGACCATAAACATGTTTAATGGGGTTGTGAAGCAGCTAAACGGTTGACCGGGATTACCAAACTTTGACCCCAAACGACCTAAACAAATTTGTCATAGTCAAAAAAGTCAAAACAGGATCAAGACGTTTCAGTCGTAGTTTGAAAAATGGTATATTCATTCATTGTGTAACACTTTTATCTCTACATAAAAATGGGTCATGTTGCAAAGGGTGAACAGTCAAAAGAAAAAAAAAGTCAAGCCTATCATGTCATCAAGAGCAAAGGTTTGACTACGCCCATGAGCAAAGTAAGATAGGACTAGTTAACATACTTATAAATTTCTG